>NW_019725849.1:1491898-1501834 GCF_002891405.2 Cryptotermes secundus
TGGTACTCATTTTTGTTAGAGGCTGGGTCAACCCCAGGGCCATAGTGCAGCTGGAAAGATTAGGTCAACTGAAAAAAATCCAATGACCTCATCAGGATTTGAACCTGCAACCTTCCGGCTTGTAGCATGGTGCCTCAACCGACTACAAAATATGAAAAATGCTGTTCACAGTTGAGTACATTCTCAAAGACACATGGCAGTTAGGAAGGCAGATGAGTTACTTGTCTGTTCAGACAAAACTTGACAGCTTCTTCAAACCTGCATTTTTATGTAAGATTTGAGGCTTTCACGGCGGTGACTATGAAGAAAGCAGTCTTCTGGGATTTGGCACCGTGTATATGTGGTGTTAACCGACGTTTCGGAGGAACGTATCGCCTCCATCTTCAGGGTAGAAGAAAAAATATATAAGAATCTGCAAGCAAAGAGACCNGCAGACATGTTACCAGTGCTATAAATAGTATCCTATAGGTGGCAGTATAATGCAGACAAACAGAACGCCATCACAGTGCCAGTTTCAAGATGGCTGCTCCACTGCGTACATGCACGAAAGAAGAACATCCTGTAATTCATTTTTTGATAAGTGAATGGGTGAAACTGATTGAAGTTGATTGACAGATGAAGGTTTAGTATGGTGACGCATGCTTGTCACAGCAGCAAGTGTACGAGTGGAGTAGGAAATTCAGAAATGGTGTGACGTCTGTGACAGAAGCTCCTCACCCGAGTCAGGGGCACAGAGTTGTGACCCCTGAGTCTACTGCAGCAGTTGAAGCCCTAGTGATGGAGAATCATCGAGTGTCAGTGGATGAAATAGCTGAAATTCTTAACATGAGTCACAGATCAGTACACCGTGTCATTCATGATGTGCTCCAGTTTCACAAAGTGTCTGCAAGGTGGGTGCCACGGCAGCTGACTCCAGAATTGAGACGACGACATGTTGACGCCTGTGAAGAACTTTTGCGATGTCTTGAAGCAGGCGATGGCTTCCTTTCGAGAATCGTTACTGGCGATGAAACTTGGGTGCACTACCACCAACCGGAAGCAAAGAGAACGAGCAAGGAATGGCATCATTCCTCATCACCAAAACCCAAGAAGTTCTGGACACAGCCATCTGCAGGGAAGATTATGCTGACTCTCTTTTGGGATGAACGAGGTGTACTCTTGGAGCACTATATGCCTCAGGGGAACACTATCACCAGTGCCTCATATTCAGTCAGATCTCTTGAAGAATCATTTTCGACCTGCAGTCAGATCAAAGTGACGTGGACTTTTGACTAGAGTGTCCTTTTGCAGCATGACAATGATCGGCCCCATACTGCCCGTGCAACAGTTGCAACAATCCAAGACTTGCACTTTGAGTGTCTTCCACATCTGCTACACTAACCAGACCTAGCCCCAAGTGATTACCACATGTTTGGACCACTCAAAGAGGCGATGGGGGGAAAGCAGTTCCATTCTGATGAAGAGGTACAGCAGGTGGTGCATGAGTGGTTGTGCAGACAACCACAAGAATTTTTTTCTAGAGGAATCCATACATTTCGTAAACGCTGGATGGGCTGTATTGAACGAAATGCAGACTATGAACAAAAACGATATAGTTGTGTACCGCTTTCATTCAATAAATTAAATTTAAAAAAAGTTTTACAGTTTTCATTTGACTCACCCTTGTAATAGCTCAGGACTGAGTCAAACAGAGAGTCACAGGGTACACAGTAGCATACTGAACTTTAAGAGTAGACGTACCTGAGCTGCACGGTCTGGGTCCACATTGTACTGACAATCTCCTGTGCCTACACTGGCCCCAATGCCATCACCTTCAAGCACACAATCCCCAAGATGGTACCCCTGCAGGCACTGGCGGCAGAAGACAAACTGCAACAACAGGTCACATTACCTACAGTGAAATTCATAAAATGTACATTTAACCACAGTTAATCTCAGAATATTTCAGTTTTCAATGAATATGAACAAAAGTAAAGACCTATGTATGTATGTTTCTGTGTGCATCTTGTAACTCGGCAAAAAATTTGTCTCAGTAAAATATGTTGCAAACTATAGTTGTAATGAAAAATGACACACATCTTTGTGTCAAATATATTTCTTCATTCTTACAGTTTTTGATATAATTAAACAGAAGTTAGTGAACATGCTAGAATTGTTATTGTATGTATATATTTCCTAATATGTTTCCAATATAACCAGATTTGATAAGATGGACACAGTTTTTTGTCAGCTTTGTTTAATGCCAGCTTTATACCAGACCAATATGGATCACACTGAAATCTGCATGACAACTTTAAGTGCAGACCTCACAGTAAAAATTTATCAGAACGTGTACACTAGTTTTGATGAAGACATGTGCAGTCAGACAATAATATCTACTGCTGAAGTGTTTGTTTTACACACTTTACACAAAAACACATAGAAACTGAGCAAGATACTACAACTGCTTCATTCCAGATGATTTCCCATTCATTATTCATTAATCAGTCTACCATTCACAACTACACAGCCTGCACTATAGCAACATTTTCAGATAAGCACTACAAAGAGAATTAAATAAATATTCATGATGCATGAGGCAAACTGCAGAAGAACTCACCCCACAGCCACTGATACATGTGATCTTTCGACAATCTGGCTCAGCAAGGATGCCCATGCCACAGCCCGGCTGGGGGCAGAGTACCCCTCCTGCCTGCAGAACATACTCCTCTGTAGCGAACCTCTGGTACTGCCCATACTGTAACACAAGTTTGTTAATAAGCTTCACAATTAAGGGAACTACAATTTAAATCCCAAATGCCCAAAGGGGTATCTTGGTTGTTGCTTGGTTCCATAAAGTAGTGTCCCATATGATAAGGCTTTAAGCAAGTTGTAGCCTCACAATCGCACAGGACAAGGCACCTTTCACAAGTGGGACTGTTAGTTAATCAAAATTGGACAGGTGTCCTTCCACATGACAGTGCCCCACAAGCAGTCCTGTCACCTACCACAACCAGGTTCTATTTAGTTCCAACAGTTTTCCAGTTCTTCTGGCAGACGGTCCTTGAAGGAACCTCTTGCATATTTGAGTCCTGTTCTGGGCTTCCAGTATTTTTTGTCTCTGAAGTCCCTCTGGGCAATCCGCAATGTGGTGGCACATGCTAGTTCAATCTTATAGAAGGATATTCAGATACTGATCTTGCCAATTATTGGCAATTTCATTACCCTCTCAATTCCTCTGTGACCTGGCACCAATATCAATTGAACTCTGGTATGATCAGTCAGTTCCAAGAAGGACTGATGGAAGTCCCTGACCAATTTTGAGTTGCTCTGGTGATATTCACCAAACTGCAGTTAGAAACCAGAAGACAGAACCCTTTATTGGCTGTGCCACAGTTCAGGTGGTTAGTTGACAGCTTTATACAGTGGGTGCCCATGTTCAAGCTCAGGTCAGGTCATGTGGGATTTGTGGACAAAGTGGCACTGGGGCAGGTTCATTCCACCAACTGCTCCACACTCATCATCTATCATCCAGGGCTGATAGAACAGGCCAGTTAGTGGCCAACGTATGAAGTGGACTCAGTCTCACCTAACCTGAAGAAAAAAACCTTTATATACTGTCGCGAGTAGGGTGTATAACGCGACAAATAACTTCACGCCTTGTTGGTTATAGCGAATTTATTCCACTCGCTCTTACAATCACACAATTTACAATCTGACAATTACTGCCTTCGGCAGTATCACAAATACTAGACTGCAAATGCTAGAATACAACTGACTGGTTGCTGGCTAACTCGGAACTAACTTGTAGCTCGAGAACTGAGAACTCTGTTGATCACACAATTAACAATCTGACTCGTAGGCTTGCTCGGAACTAACTCGTAGGTAGCTGCCTTGAGAACTGAGAACTGACTGTGAATAGTCTTCGCTGCTCCGTATCTAGCCTCGTGCGGACAACGCAGAAAACAGCCACGTAATAGGCACCCTTGTTGCCTGGCGCCGTGTTGCTAGCAACGCTGTCCGGTGTCGTTTACTGCTGCCTAGCAACCAAGGTATCCCGTGGTGACGTCACCGCTGTTGACTCGCGTTGCATAGCTACCAGGATGCTGGGACTCGGCTAACTTCGGCTCCACTCGGCGCGTCACGGCTGGCGGGGGGGGGGGCGTCCTCCATAGCTCAGCACGTCACAATACATATTGTTTATTTAACACATACAGACTTAAAGTTACAAACTTCATGGACATACAATGTGAGCCCTATAGGTCACATGACAGACACTGATCAAATACTTCAGCTCCTCCCAAACACTGATCAGCATGTCCTGGCAAGAGATGTCACTGCCTCAGTAACCTTCAGATCAGGAATGTCTGCCGACACTGGTGGTACAAACACTGTACACTTCACATAACCCCACATATGAAATGCCCACTCACACTTGGAACAGAACATGTCTTTGCACACTGAATGATATAGAATGTTTTTCCAATGGGCATCAATGCATTTGCCTAAAGATGGGAACAGAGTCACATTTCTAGCTCATTATTATAACAAATGTGGTCAAATTAGTTGTCTAACATTATACATGGAATCACACTGAAATGAATGAGTATCTGAAAAAATTACTTCATTTTGAATTACCCTGTACTACAACATGATGCTAAAATACAGTATCTGTCAGTGCTTTAACCTAAAAGGGAAGATTTCACATCTATAATTAATTAAAATATTTTGACCAATCATACATGAAATCAAAACGAAACTTACAAGAATAATAAATTTAGTAATGCCAAAACCTGATGAAGAACTTTAGATAAATACACCTTGAATCACTGTTTACTGAGAGGAACAGTCAGTTCAGAAAATATGTTCAATACAGTAGCAAACACACATCATCTGTATTGTAAGACACCTTCATAAATGGAAACTTAGTAAGGATTGCCAGAAGGTCGCGCCATAGTTCAAGCGGTTAGTCACTGGCTTCCCACCGTGGCGGCCTTGGTTCAATCCCGCGTCTGGTCAAGTGGGATTTGTGGTGGACACAGTGGCGCTGGGGCAAGTTTTCTCTGAATACTTCGGTTTCCCCTGCCAATCTTAATTCCACCAAATTCTCCATCATCATAATCACCCAGGGCAGGTACAATAGGCCAATCAGTGGCCGCCATGCCANAAGTGGACCCAGTTGGACTCCACCCCCCCACTAAGCGAATTAAAAAAAAAGGGGGGGGGGGATTACCAGACCCTCCACAACTGTGTTCTATACTAACCTGAGCAGATGTCAGAAGTCGAAAGTGGTGCACCTCTGTGATAAGGGAGTCCCTGCACCCTGCTGGACAAGGTAGTGTGTAGCCATACTCTGGGTCTAACCAGAACTGTCGGTCCCTCAGTCGTGCAGCACAGTATGTTCGGAAGCAATCCAGGCATGTTACGTGTGCCATGTCACATGGAAACACCAGCACAGGATCACTGGTGACAGCGAACATGAATGTGAAGCCAGGGGTGACATGCACTGAGGATGTGATCACCATCACTTATCAGTAATAGTGTGATATCAGGCTTACTGCACATATCACAAACATCGAAAATTGGGCTTACTGCATATACCAGTAATTTTTTTTATTGCTAGTGGGGTGGGACTAAGTCCCTTGTACTGCGGCCACTTCTGGCCTATTGTACCAGCCCCAGATGATAGGTGAGGGTGATTGTGGAGCAATTGGTGGAACGAAGATTGTACAGGGAAAACCGAAGTACTCAGAGAAAACCTGCCCCAGCGCCACTTTGTCCACCACAAATCCCACTTGACCAGACCCAGGATCAAACCCAGGCCACCGCGATGGGAAGCCAGCGACTAACCACTTGACCTATGGCGTGGCCCATCCATAGTGTAACTTCATTTATGTGCAGCATGTGTTGTTGTCCGGTATATTTCTGTGGTGCTGTACATGTTTTCTTCTGTTGTACTGTGTGTAGATGTTATGATATTTCTGTAACAACTATGCCTACATCTTCTACATGGCAGAAGCCCACATCAGAACCTAAGACAGTAGGTATGGAAGGGACAAAATACAACAAGCAGATTTGTTTCCTACATCCTCCATCATTTTAAAGTGATCCTTTTATACTGTTATGTGGTCATATGATAAAAAGGCCCGCCAAACACCACCAAGATGTATATACCACACAACATCAACAACAAAATAATAATATATATTTAGAAGGGTTAGGTTAAAGGCAAAGCTATCACTGTAACAGGCCGTGAAGGCCCATATTGTCGAGACGGCAATGCTCCCACATTTTCTAGACAATCGGCTCATAGATGGCAGTAAGGTTGTCAGCCTTATGGACCGACCACCCTTTGCTCCTCAGGAAGATTCCTGGTACTCATTTCTGTTAAGAGGTTGAGTTGAACCCAGGGCCATAGTGTGGCAGGAAGGACTAGGTCAATTGAAAAAACTGAATGACCTCATCGGAACTTGAAAGCATTACCTTCTGGCTTGTAGCACTGTGCCTCGACCAACTAAGCTACCACATGCCCCATATTTATAAGGGTACATATCAAATTTTTATAAAAATTATTTCAGTGACAGAAGAGGTTTTCATGTGTGTAGACAAGCAGCAGAAACTGAAATTTTGCTTCAAATTTTAAAATTTACAAGAACAATAGCCGTAGTGTTTCCATATATACATACCTGATGTCGGTGCATGCAAGGCAGGGAACATCTTGAAAATTTGACTTGATGAGGTACAATGGCACAGCTTGGTCATCCTCCCCCTGTGAAGTGTGTTCAGAGCATTTGAAGTAGAAATCTGCAAACTTTGGTCCATCATCACTCCCAGTCTGCAAACATTCTACAAGTTAGAATCTGACCAGTGTTGATTAACTTTTTACAGTTTCATGTGCAGCACTGTGTTTTATAAAATTTATTACAAGTTGTTCACTTTAAAGTCCATCATTACATTTCGACCAATGCTAGTCATCATCGGGTGTTTAAATTACTGAGCGAGGAAAGTGCTGTCTTCTGTTGTTGCTTATGTTGTTAATATATACATATTGTGGCGTGCCACCACAAAGCCGGAATGGTTGAGGAGATCAGACTTGATTTCCTAGGCAATGACCAACATTCCCATGACAGCGGCTAGGAATCAGAATGCTAGCAATTCCTATCAGTGGTTTCCACCATTACACATGAACTGTTGAAGCAGTGTCGATAGCAGCAGGCGGAATGGACCCTTTGACATGGTGTTCTCTATCAACTCCAAATGCAATTTATAAAACTCCAGCTTCAACAAGAGACAAGTTTCAGTAATGTGTTTGACCTTAGAAAAGTAGTCAGTCTTCAGTTTGGCTTTGACTATAGCAGAAGCAGTAATTGTGATACTGAAATTGTGAATAATTGTACTTTAGAGGAGATTGGCCAATGAACATATTCGCCAAATCGGTTACCCACATGTATTTTCTTGTCATGTCACATAGCAAACACGTGACAATATATATAAGTATATATATAAGTCCTCTCAATGCGCATATGTGTTTGGGTTGGAGCGTTGTGTTCTCTCTTGTTGCGTGCTGTTCTGTGTGTCTTGTCTTGTATGGCAGTGTTCAGTAAAATAAATACATACATAAAAAGGAGGTAACAAAATAACATTCTTGTCTTGGTAAGATTCCTTCTAACCACTTTTTAATTTCATATGGGAAATTATACCATTCTTGAGTTAATGGAAAATACTAGTATTGTTCAAAATAGTGGGCAAATTACATAAATAAATGGGGTTATGTCAAAACTAGATGGCTGAGAGAAGCTTTGCTCAGAAGTTCAAATTCAGTCAGGGTACCATTAAGCATGTGCTTACATGCATAGTGTATATCATCAGTGTTTTGCTACAAGAGCACTAGACACTGCCCCACACATGGAATGGTGACACACATCATCATGTAAGGGACTTATGGGATTGTCGATGCTTGAAGAGACAACCATGTTCTGAACTCCTATACAAATATTCACTGTTGCTATAATGAATACATGGATGACCTTCAGTCTGTTGTGCCTTCAATAGTCATTGTGTGGTAGTGTTTTGGACAATGGAAAATCTTGGCTGGTTAACGCTTCACAGCTGAACAATCAACTTCTCACAGATGAATGAACACGATTCATGAATGCGAGAGAACCGAATAGAAGCCACCACATGGGACAGTTCATGTTTTGGTCTCCTGTATCCATTGTAGCAGAAACGCCTAGTGATCCCAAGGGTCTATTTCTGTGGAAACCCTGTCTGTTGATTCCTCGTATCTATCAAAACCTTTGTTGAATCTTCTCTGACATGAGAATGTGTTTTAGTGAACCGCTGCCTAGCAAATGGACTTCCACTTGAATGAATGTGGGTGGCTCCCACAGCATGTGTATAAATTTTAAGCACATTAGGTGCACAGAGCTGTTTTCGGGATCCTACTGACACCCCACCATTCTACCAACACCCTGTTCAAGACTGAAGTGATGTAGCAGCTGAAGAAGTTACCAACATTTGTCACCATTGTCATCAAAAGTAGAAGAGAATAGATCAAAGGAGTATGTACTAAACAGCCTGTACTCTTCGCTGTACTCAATCTACTATGCATCTACATCTTTACAAGTAATTAGAAATTAACTGACTCAGCCAAAATATAATGCTAGGGAGGTAAGGTAAACATAAAGTTGTCCCTGTTTAATTAATTAAGAAAGCACTATGCCATGAGGACATATGGCAGAGTGGACATACAGCTCCACCAGTCTTGAACTTGGCACTAGATACAGGTGCGTGGGCAGCTTCACGCCCCGACCGCTTTACACCCAGCAAAGATACCCCTGATACCCATTAGATAGGAGGCTGGGTAGGCCCCAGAACTGGTCTGGACACTATGAAGAAGAGAAAAATCTTGACAATGCCAAGAATCGAACCCTGGCATTTCAGACCATTGCTATACTGAGTCCAATGGTAGGGAAAGATTATTTGATTCATTTACAAAAAGTGACATGCTGCGACTAGACAGTACACACAAATGCAGCCGAACTATCAATCCAGTGCAGGATGAATTGTTCATTTATCATTATTAGGCATGTGCAAGTCTCTGGTTCCAAGACCAGATCAAGAAAAAATCTCAGTCTTGATTCTAACACTGAATTTTCAGTCTTGAACTTCAAACATTTTCAGATAATTGCTTCTGTTTTGCACCATAGCATGTAACCAAATGATCAGAACTGCTAATGACTGGCAATGCTAGCATGAATCATCTTGCCAAGAAAATCTCTTTCTCTCCTACTTCCTGCCAACACTGGATCCTTCTCTATGTCTGCATGCAGCATGCAACATTGGCATCTGGCATCGTGACAAAGCTGCCAGTGTTATAAACTGTGATTACCATAAAGTAAATGGCACAGTCCTGTCTCAACTCTCACAATTTTTCCAAATCCTGCCTCAAACTAGAGAAGTCATTCTGTACTGTTATTTCTTGTAAATGTGTACTTGTAGTATTAACTACCATTTGCTAAAAAGTATATTTCAGACACATACCCCTTAACCTTTAAATGCCGGACTTGAAAATAGTGGTGAGCTTGAGCTGGCCAGAATTTATTTAAATGCCCGCTGCTGGTGCTCGTTTAAATGCCCGTTGCTACTCTGCATTTAAATGTCCGTTCCTGTTAGGCACTTAATCAATTTTAAGCATTGTGTTTAAAAATGCTCTATCTAGCTCAATTTTTATGATAAATGGATGGAATTAACTTTGTTTATATCAGAAAAGAACATAGTGTCGCATANTTAAACGTGTCATTTATGACAATAAAATACCGTTATAAATGGAGCTTATTAGGAAGATCACGAACATATTAATTAGGCCTAATATTATGAATTTAACACTCACCTAATCAACGATCCACACTTTAATCACCGATCCATATCTAAATAAGATCGTGAACAAACTGAAAA
>NW_019725849.1:1501849-1521688 GCF_002891405.2 Cryptotermes secundus
TGCAGAATCTGCAATAAAATTACTGGATTGTGGATAAGTTTTGGCATAACTCATACGTATATATTTATTTGCTGTTGTTCAGTTAGGTATTATTTTAATTCCTCTATTAGGGTTTTATTCAAGTCGGTTTGGTAATTACTACATTTAAAAATACATATTTAGGACCGTGCATGCGCTTCTACTAGCGGCAAGTGCGCGTGCTTCCACTAGCGGAGTTTAAATGCCTGACTGGCCAAAACGGGGTACTTTGGCCACGATGACCTTATTCATGACTGGCACAAACGGGGGACTTCGGCACTTAAAGGTTAACCCACTGTTGACTAACAATATCCCCTGACATATGGTCATCTGCTATATGCGAACAGCTGCACCCTGTCTTTTGAGACATCCCTTAGACTGTGCTAGATGGCAGCCTTCAATTCTCCTGTTGTTTTCTTTGATCAAAGAATGGATTTTATTCATTAGTATATACCCAAGATGATCTAAAAATAGGACAACAATGTAACAGCTGGGAGCTGCTGTCATTTAACTGTATGTACAAAGGCAGGCAGGGTGATGCTTAGAGAAGACTTCACAGGATTAAGCTGATTCCTAATCAGTGATGACAGGGTCAGGGGAGGAATACGGAGACAGTAACCATATCTTATGACCCATAAGGTAGTTTCACATTTACTTGGAAAAATTCACGGACACCATGGCAGGCAGTAGCACGGGAAAAGGAACATGTAGTCTTGAACAACTCCTGCCAAACAAAATGGTATTTTGTATAAAAGTTCACTTACACAGCCATCATTCTGACAATCACCAGTGATTCTCCTAACTTCTAAGACATCATTCCAGCATTGTGGATCTCTGTCTACGGTAAAGGCACCACTGTGACAGGATGCACAGCGCACACGAAGCTTGCCAAGCTTCATCTCTTTACAAGGTGATGCACAGTACACATAGAAGTGTGCATGCTTCCTTTCGTGATCTGAAAACATCAAGCAAATCATTTATATACGGAGTGTTCAACCAAGATGGAAATATGTTGCTAACAAGCATTGCAACAGTGTACTGTGTGAACACTAAGGGAATGGCAGAGGTGTCTCCTCTGCATGGACTGCTGACTCTCTCTAAAGTTACCCCCTTACGAAGGGCCGCACCACAGCTCAAGTGGTTAGTCACTGGCGTCCCTCCGCAGCGGCCTGGCTTCAATCCCAGGTCTGGTCAAGTGGGATTTGTGGTGGACAAAGTGGCGCTGGGGCAGGTTTTCTCCGAGTACTTTGGTTTCCCCTGCCAATCTTCATTCCACCAATTGCTCCACAATCATCCTCGCCTATCATTGGGGGCTGGTACAATAGGCCAGAAGTGGCCGCAGTACAAGGGACTTAGTTCCACCCCACTAGTAATAATAATAAAAAACAAGATACCCCTTTTCTGCCTTACAGCATATAAACAAGCCTTCTGACAAGTTCTGTGGTTCACCCTTGAAAATGTGAATGTTAACTTGCTTGCACGGTTTCTACAGCAAGCTCCTAAAATACCTGGATTATTTTTTAAATATCTACTGTATTCTCCCTGTGTAAATATCTTAGCATTAAGACCCCTAATTTTACTGTCAAACCTTATTCAGTCTGACATACATAACCATGTTCTGCTACAGATTTTTAATTTTAATTCAGGTATGTCTGAGATTCAAAGCTAATGAACTTGGAAATATAGTTATAACGAATATTATGCACCTGCATCACTCTTGAGATTGTGTCGCTCTTGGTCGCTCAACTGAAGGTTGATCAGGGCCTCACTCAGAGGCCTAGAACCCTGACTAGGAGTCTCCAGACCAGGTTTCTTTGGGGAAGGATGAGACTTCACAGCATGGAGGACACTCTGCTGCCCCAAATCGCACTCCTGAAATGATCATGATCTGTCATTATCAGGAGTCTGCTTGGGCAATTGCAGTGACACATCCAACACATGACTCTCACTGAACCACACAAGTTGGCTCAAACAGTAGCACTCTTGACTTGTGTCTGGGAGGTAGCCCAGTCAGAATCTTGGCCACAAAACTGAGTATCCTAACGAGGCTTTTCACAGTTCTCCTCACCCCTACAGGCAAACACCATGACAGTAACTTGAAATATGCTATGGCTGCTTCCTTCCAAATCCAACATCATCATCCTATCATCTGACATAGGTGCCGGGATAGCACAGTTGGTATAGTGACTGACTACAGGCTGGACAACCGAGGGGTTGGAGTTTGAGTCCCGGAAGGGTCAAGAACTTTCTCTCCTCCACTTCATCCAGACCAGTTCTGGGGCCCACCCAACCACCTATACAACGGGTAGTGGGGGCTCTTTCCCCGGAGGTAAAGTGGCAGGGGCGTGAAGCTGACCACTACCTCCAGCTAGTGCCGAGCTCAAGACAATGTGGATCTCTACATCCAATCCCCCATATGCCTTCACGGTACAGTGCTTAATTAGTTAAGCACAGGTACAACTTTACCCTTTTTACCATATGACACTACTCATACAATCATTAAATAAAATATAAATAAACAAATAAGTAAGGATCCTACTGAGATGGACCCATTAGAAGGAGATGGTCTCATTACTGGTTCACAAGCTCCTCCCAGCAGGCCACCTGAGTAGGATGCTACCCCAGTAGTAATGCTATCTGAGATAACGTTTCATTTACTGAATGTACAACCGTGGTAACAAGATTATGGTTACTACGTCATTAAAACAACGTAAGGAAATCTGTGATATAACATACCTCTATAACGATCGAATCATGAAGTTCTTTTCCTGCAAAAATTATTTTAACTTCTTCTGGTGACAACCCTAACCTTGTTGCAACTAGCTCTTTCACATTCTTTATATACCATTTCGGGTCTAGTTCCACTGATATCGTACCTCCTGTATTTGTTTTAATGTATACACTCAGTGAGTTTGATATTGTACGTTTACCAAGCGACAACAACTGCAGCATACTTTGCACTACTCTATATATGAAATTAATGATAAAACTCATACCGTATCCTAAACCTCACAACCTGCTACCTGCTTTTACTGCTATTAGCGTCGTCAATGAAGGAATGGTTACAGAAACTTGTTACAGATGGCAGCACGACGATCATTTGGCTATTACTGCCACCTAGCAAGTTTTGTAGTAACTGAGAGACTTTCAAAGTACATTTATTCATCACGTCTGTTAAGTTCCGAGTTCGATGATGATCTAAGCATAGGCGCCGGGGTGGGGGGACAAGCCCTTCTCCCCAGAGAAAATTCAAAATTGAAAGAGAAGGAAAAACATGTCACATTAATGCGAACAATAAAATAAGTATTGCAAAATATCTTATATCCTGAATATTCTAAGGCGAACAGTAAACAGAGAGTCTTAAACGCCCCCCCCCCCATTGGAACACATCTGGGTCGACTCTCCCGGTATCTGCACGCCACATTCACACCGTTTTTCCCATTTCGAGGATCGAACTTCAAGATGCGATCGGTTGTCGTAGAAATATGCTACTTCATCTGCCACTTTTTGTTACTACGTACCAAAAATTAACATCAGATATAGGCGAGCAACACAGCAGATCAACTGAACGTCTCTCCAGAACACGTCAGTAGAAGAGCCAGGTATGACACACGCATTATAATGGAAACTGAAATGCAGTTTCAGGAACTCGTTCGTACATGCGTCATTGTTTGGAACGAAAGTTGTGGTGCCTTAAGCCTCTGGTAATATTTCCTTCAGAATGGAGCGCTCTGGATCTAAGTACACGGGTTCTACTCATGTTTACTCACATTTTTAGCACTGAGGGTGTCATTTTGTTAGGAGAGAATATAAATACAATAACGAATCCTTGAAAATCCGTAACGGAAATGAGGTTGGAGAACTTAGCAGTCCACCCAAATCGTATAGAACAGCCCATGGAGTGACCAACACGTGGTTTGAAGGAAATTAAGGTGTAGGACAGGAAGTTGGCTGTTGGGAACGGCAGTTATGATGTCATAAGGCACTGGAAACCGTCATCGGTTGCTCTTGTCATCCATTTCAGGAGGTGGTGCCTTGAAGTGCAACCCCTTCTTCTAGACCAGTGGTTCTCAATCTTTGTGAGCTGCCCGGTAAAATTTTTTTACAAGACGATGGCCCGGTATAATTGATGCCAAGGCCCGGTACTGGCGGTTGAGAAACACTGATTTAGGGGTTCTGGGTCTGAGCTTTTCGACGCATTCACGAATATTATTCTCCTTAGAATATTTCCGCTATAAAATATTTATACATGAAAAATGTTTAGGAAACTAAAATGACAAATTCCAGGAGAACCTCTCGCGGCCCGGTATACTTTATGTTAGGGCCCGGTACTGGGCAGCGGCCCGGCGCTTGAGAACCACTGTTCTAGACTAGTCTTACCCATCGTTTGTGCTAGTTTTCCAGTATCAACAGAAGCTTCAAAAGGCGTGCAACCTACACAACGTTATTTGTAGGCATTTATTAATGTACATCCGACGGGCATGCAGCTTCAGTTTTGTTCTCTGTCACATACTTCGTGAGACGAATGTTAGAATGTGATACTTACTGACGTCAACAAAACCTGTCCCTTTTCAGTTGAGTTGGTTAATTAATTGATTCTGAACTTAATATGTTCATTGCTAGTACTTACTTACTTACTTATGGAGCTGAGCCCTTCTGGAGGAGCCGCCAATTCTGCAGCTACTCAAGAATTTCCCACCATTTTTGGGACCCAAAAGTTCATTACCGTGTTCACAAGAGCCATCCACTTGTCCCTATCCTCAGCCAGATCAAGCCTATCCATAGCATCCCATCCTACCTCTCTAAGATCCATTTTAATATTGTTCACCCACCTACGCCTCGGTCTTCCCAGTGGTTTCTTTGTTTATTGGTAGTTCAAATAAAAAAAAATTAATTTCGATATTAATTAAAATGTATTATACATTTGGAATATCTTATTACATTGTTTTAGACAGGTAATAACGCGTTTTTGTGTGGAAATTTCTTAACTCTGGCAGAGCCAACAAGTCTGGAGTTCTGACACGAGCGGTCATTAATTTTGCTTCGCTTACAGAAAAGCGGACACGCCTGGCAAAGTCAATGAAAAAGCCAGGTGAGAAACTCGTTATTTTGCCTGCGAATGAGAAAAATGCAGGTTGATCATAACGTAGTTCGGCTGTTCAGACTTCCCAGTGAAATGTAGCAATCCGCACAGGGAGGAATTTGGAATTTGGAATTTCCGACGTGCGAGGGTGCAAGCCATCCCCACACTACTCACTTCTCCTCAACCATTCGAAATGTACCCACGTGATCTCTGCACTCTCCACATCCCTAACCACACACACAGAAGCAATCTAAGTTTCCGGTTAACCTCACTGAGTTTTGTTCGCTAATTTGTTGAAGGGACATACATATTAATTCAGTGAATATAATTAATAAATTCGACGAATAAACTGCATTTATCGTAAATTTATGTATAATTAATTAACGGAGTATATGTATAGGACCGCCTCTGTGGTCTAGTAGTCACAGTTCCTAGCTAAGATCAAGAGGCCCGGGTTCGATTCCCGGCCATACCAGATTTTCTGAGAAGTAGAGGGTCTGGAACGGGGTCCACTCAGCCTCGTGAGGATACTTGAGGAGTTATTTCAAGGATATAGCGGCTCCGGTCTAGAAAACCGAGATTAACGACCATGAGAATCCGTTGCGCTGACCACGCGACATCCTCTATCCGAAAAAGTTGACACTAACTTCTCCGGCAAGCGGTGGTCGCTCGGTCAGTATAGTTCGTTTGCGGACTACAGGCCATGGAGTTATTGTTTAGTATGTTGTAGCCGATCACAGTGGCCGTACGGTTTAATGCATGAAATGTCTTCGCCCCATGTCCTAATGCAGAATTCAAATTTAATAAAATGCAAAAAAAAACTCCGTGGTTTTAGTCCGCAAGCGAACTATACCGACCGAGCGACCGACGCTTGTCGGCGAAGTTAGTGCCAACTTTAGCAGATAGAGAGTGTCACGTGGCCAGTGCAACAAATTCCAACGGCCGTTAATTTCGGTTTTCTAGACCAGAGCCACCACTTCCTTGAAATAGCTCCTCAATTATCCTCACGAGGCTGAGTGGATCCCGTTCCAGACCCACTACTTCTCAGAAAATCTTGTAGCGCCGGGAAACGAACCCGGACCTCTGGCTACTAGACCACAGGGGCGGTGTAACGAAATGTAAATTGACACGTTAAAGTGCAATGCTTTTTTATGTGCAGCACCAGTTTTAATATAAAGAAAGCACCGTGTTTTTTTTACAGAGTGTATTTATGTGCTTCGTATGATTCTCAGAGGAAAAATAGTATATTTCCCTGAGCAACGTAAATCCTTTGGCCGCTGTAATGAAGACGCGGTGTGTTTTCTGTGAGATATGAACTGGTATTTTTTGTATTATTTTATAAATTTCAGGTTTCCAAAGATTTAATATTTTGCAACAAAATCTAAATGCCTCCATCGCAGCCATAAGTTTAAATTACAAACCACTGACGATAGTTTCTTACTTTGTTTATGCTACTTTCCGATTTTATCGAAGAAATCGAAGATCAGCCCATCAGAGTGGTTCGCAGCGTACGCTGTGAGTGTTTTGTTTCGCGTCGCATCCATTACAGCCCCGTGGCACCGTCTGGCGGTCGACCGGAGAGATAAGTTAAATCTAGCGAATCTGCAGCGAGGCTGATTAGCGTCTGGGGACACGGCAGAAGTTTTGGGGGCCGTGGGCCATTACGCCTGGACGTATGGCACCTCAGGGAACATGGACATTTCGGAAACAAAGCTCGTTAATGCGCAGTGTGACGTCACTTCCGATTCCTTTTCTGTGAGATCTTTAATTAGATTAGTTCATGTGTGTGTCGGTTTGAAACCCTTCTTTGCTGGCAGCCGTATGAAGACATGACTCTAAAACTAGTAAATCCTTCAGTATCTATAATATAGCTCAGTCAGCGACAAGCTGCAGGCTACGGGCTGAACGGCTGAGGACTAGGGATTCGATTCCCAGCAGAAAAAAAACATTTTCTCTTTACCACAGAGTCAGGTTCTTAGATAGATGGGTAGACCACGTAGCAAGGCTGAGAAAAAAGATAAATGCATGCAAGATTTTGACGGGAAATCAGAAGAAAAGGGACCATTAGTCTGTGTTAGACATAGATAGGAGGGTAATATTAAAAAGGACATTAGGAAGTTGAATGTGGTGGAATGGATTGGATTCATCTGATTCAAGACAGAGACCAGTGGAGGGCTCTTCTGAACACGGTAATGAATTTTCATGTCCCATAAAATGCTGATAAATTCTTGAGTAACTGAGAAACTGTTGGCTTTTCGGAAATGAAATGATGAGACCGATGTTTTACTCCTCCTCCTCCTCCTCATCATCATCATCATCACTGGCACGACAGCACTTTGTGAGCCCTGGCCTTCCTCAGGATTGTTCGCCATTCTTCTCTATTCGATGTTACATTCCTCCAGTTCTTTACACCCAAAATTCTTATGTCCTACCACACACATTCTTCCCATCTCAATCTTGGTCTTCCCACTCTCCTATTTCCTTCTGGTTTGGTGTTAAGCATTTTCTTGATGGTTCTATTCTCGCTGGCACGTATCGTGTGTCCAGCCCATTCAAGCCTTTTCACCTTTATAAATCCAATAATGTCTGGTTCATTAAATAGTTTGTATAGCTCACGGTTATACCTCTTCCGCCATATTCCATTTTCTTCCACTGGTCCAAAGATATATCTCAAGATCCTCCTTTCAGTTTTACTCCTAAACCAATTAAATGTTTCCTTACATGTCTAATGAAGAAGCTCCTATCATGTCTGGTCTCTTCGTACTTATTTATGTCTTACTCAACACTGATATATATTTTTTTTCTGTGGCGCTACAGCCCCAATTTGGGCCTAAGCCTACCTCCATGAAACTCTCCGTTTCACTTCGGTTTACTAGATCTTACACATGCGGTAGGACTCCTTGGGCGAGTAATCAGCTCGTCGCAGGGCCTCTACCTGTAGACAAACACAGAAAAACGCACACAAACATCCATGCCCTGAGTGGGATTCGAACCAACGCTCTCGGNGCGAAGACAGTGCACGCCTTAGACCGCTCGGCTACCGGGACCGGCGATATATGTATATATGTGTGTGTGTGTGTGTGTGTGTCAGCTCGAGCAGAGTGGCCCTGCTGTCTAAGGTATGAACTATCTTCGCTCGCTCGAACGCTGAAATCGTGGGTTTGAATCCCACTCAATGTATGTATGTATGTCTGTGTGAGTTTATTCTGTGTTTGTGTTATTCTGGGTATAGGTAGAGAGGCCTTGCGACGGTCTGATTCTCCATCTAAGGAGCCTTATTGACTGTTTATAGGATCAAGAAACTGAAGGGGCGGCCAAGGCCCAACAAAGGGCCGTAGAGCCACAATAATAATAAATACACATCTCAGCCCATGTTTTATCGCATGCTGACTACTTACTAACTGAGTAGAAAGCGTGATACAAGTTACGAGAATGGCCTTTTGCTTGCAGAGGCTCAGGAAAACCACAAGAGTCTCAGCCCATTTCCAGGCCGAGATTTGAAGTGGGATCTTCCGAATGTAAGCAGCGGTGCTTGAAACTCAGCAGTAATGAAGTTTTACCTTCAAACAAACTGAAAAGCTTATTCATTTTCTCGTGGGTAGAGTAACGTTTCCTCTCTGTCAGTAAATGAAACCATGACTTAATTTTAGCAATGTCGCTGCTTAATTTATATTTGGCTGTCAGTAGGATAATTGGACGGCCACAACCCACCCCAAATTTCCTTCCATTCACCGATATTTCATGGCCCACTCTATTCCACAGTGCCCTCTCGAGCACGCAGGAGTCACAGAGATCCTTCGAGCACTGAAGTTACTAATCTCTCATGGACGGTTTTACAATGACAAATGACAGCCACTTATTTAAAAGGAAATTTTCTTCACGTGGCCTGAAGCCACCTACTGGCACATATCCCCTCTCCATCGCCTGACGATCAACCCCATGAAGGAAAAATAAAAAGGAAAGGATGGAGGATGCAAGGGGAAAGGAAGGGAAAGAAGTATTTAAAATTAATGTCAATCTGTTTGCCTCTCATCCATTTCCTTTTTCGAGATAATTTCGGTTTAATTCTTATGCGATTACATTTGTAATTTCCCCATCAACGTTTGCGAGCAATGGCCTTCGGTTTTGTCTCTGTCTCTCTCTGCCTTTTTACGTAGTGGAAATTGATTGCGTTAATGAAAATGAGGAATGGAAATGGGGTTGAGAAGTGTAAAAAAAAATCTATGAAGTTGCTTGGAGTAAAAGCATAAAAGTATTATGGAAGAAGACAGAGAGATAGAAGACGAGAGAAATGAAGGAAAGAATTTGTTTAGAGGAGTCAGAAAGCGATTAGTTGTCTTTAAAGTGCCTGGGGCTCCCAACAGATGTAAAGTAACTGGATGTGCAGTTGTTTGCGCACTGTTATCTGAGTGGAAATCAAACTTCAAAACATCTCTGAAGGTTTTATTTGATGTTACACTTTTGTCTTTGTCAGGGATCGACAATTGGACGACAGTGGGTCACTAGTGGCCCTCATAGACAGAGGGTTTCGGAAGACAAGGGACAAGTGATACTGAGTAAAGTAAGTAAAGCTATCCCTGTACCAGGCCGCGAAATCAAATAGGGTTATAAGACGTTGAGGATCCCACATTATCTAGACAATCGGCTCAAAGATGGCGGTAAGGTTGTCAGCCTTACGCGCCGGTCGCGCTCTACTCCCCAGGAAAATTATTTATTTAATTCCTGGTACTCATTTCTGATAGAGGCTGAGTGAACCCCAGGGCCATAGTGGGGCCGGAAGGATTAGGTCAACTGAAAAAAATCCAACGACCTCTTCGGTATTTGGACCCGCGACCTTCCGACTTGTAGCATAGTGCCTTAACCACTACGCTACCGCTTAATTCGTAGAATGACGATTGGCAGGGGAAATCGAAGTACTCGGAGAAACCCTGCCACAGCGCCACTTTACCAGACCCGGGATCGAACCCGGGCCGCCGCGGTGGAAAGCCAGCGACTAACCGCTTGAGTTATGACGCGGCCCTAACCGTGGAACATTAGCCAGCCGGCATGAACGTGAGCATGGAATCAGGGGATATTGTTGGGATTCGTCATCAGGCAACAACTGAAGAAGACACTGCAGACTGAGAAGACTTAGTACGTTCTGTAATAAACTGCTGATTGTGTGAATTAGCGATAGTGCTGTAGTTACTTGCAGTTACTACCTGTCTGTAAAAAAGTAAAAGTAAAAATTAAGGCATCCCTGTAACAGGCCGTGGAGACCCATAGGGTTGTGATATGTTGAAGTTCCCACATTTTCTAGACAATCGGCTCATAGATGGCGGCAAGGTTGTCAGCCTTACGTGCCGGCCACCCTTTACCCCCCAAGAATATTGCAAGAATATTCTTGGTACTCATTTCTGTTAGAGGCTGAGTCGACCCCAGAGCCATGGTGCTGCTAGAAGAATTAGATCAATTGAATAAAACCAATGACCTCATCGGGACTTGAACCAGCGACCTTCCGGCTTGTAGCATAATGCCACAACCAACTACGCTACCGCGTACCCCCTAGTTACTATCTGTAAGTGTTCAATTAATCCAATTAATAAACAAAACCTTGTCTATAATCACTACATCGACTGCGAGAGAATTCGTTTCACTCTGTAAAAAACACGCAGGACGAGGGAATTAATGGAAAATGGCTGATGCCAATTTTTATAGAGCCACAGAATACAGAGTCCTTGTTTTTCTGAAAATAATACGCACAAGTACCTGGAACTTCATTCAAATACAACAAACTGAACAGTTCTGCAATCGCTACATATTCTGGAACGAAGAACATCTCTTCAAACCTCCTGCTCATGTTGAACACAGAAGAAGATATGTACGCTATATATATATGGCATCTCCACATGTCCTCGGGTCTCAGTCCCCTCAAGCAGATGCTCAAATAATCTGTGTTCTGTACCAACACTACTAAAAACCATTAAGGAAAGTCTTACTTATGAACCAAAATCTTCTACATTGCATTCTTTTACTTAATTCGCCATCTAATACGTTTACCTTGTTCAGAACAGCTGGTGTCTGCAGGTTAGCAGTCGCCCAAGACCTCCACGTCAGTCGTGTCCAATGCTGCTCCACCTAAACGCCATCGCATTATCCCGACCTCACGTAATATACACGCCTACTTTGACACACGCAGTTGTCAGCCGTCCACAGTCATTGAGACCGAACTGAAAACTGTCCTGTTCACAGTATTTTTATTCACGTCATGATTTCGAGGATGTTCGAAATATGTCGGGGCGATTCTTCGCCTTTCTGGAACGAGCGAGAATGAGGAGGTATGGGGAGGGGATTCTCAAAGTTTCGAGAGTGACCGGCGTCCGCGCCTCCACCCCGTTACTCGTTCATTCCCGCAAAAATATTAGTACACGTAATTAGGCAACGTCATGGCTGCAGTTTACTAACAGTATCGCCTGGCTCAGTGAGATGGCATGTTATCCCAATATAATTTGCGAAAGAAATAATTTCTATATCTCGCAGGCAGGTGAATGATGCACTGACGTGTGGCTTCCTTCCCATGTGGCAATAGCGTCTAGTTCTGTAGCTGAGTTGTAGCGATCTGTGCAGAACAGTTGTGCAAAACTGCTGTCAGGCCGTCTTAACGGAGGCAACACAGGAGACCTGAAACGGAGGGCGGGAGGAAATGAGAAGCTGCAGAGAGAGCGCAAACTACAAAATTCTGGACAGACTAATAGGGGGACCATAAAGTTCTTGTGGGGGGGACAGTGTTTATGAATTTCTAAGCACACACCTTAAAGTTACGATAATTATAGACGTCATGTCCGGGCGATAGATTTTACTTAAACGTATATATCCGGGTTTATCACTGAGAGTGTTTATCGCAAAGCAAGCAACAAACGCAACGTGGAATCGATGTACGGGCTTCGATTGCCCTGAGCTCGTCACGAACCGCCAAGGGAGCATTGCTGGATTCGCGGAATGTCAGCCCACTAGGGGTACATTGCAGGAATGTAAAGCGATGCGTGTAACAGTGACATATCGCGAAGAGAAGGGATAGCGAAGAGCTGAAATGACTATACGTGAGAACACAGAAGGAAACAGTTGAACAGTGAGAACAAAATATCACGAAACTATGAAAGACGTTAAGAATGGAGAGTGTGATGGATAAAGGAGGGACGAAAAGCATAGGAGGAAGAACGAAAATAAATAAACATCGAATAGAAATAGGAAATTGAAATGTAATTGGGTTATCACNGATGGTATGACGATGCAAAGGAAAGGACATAGCTTTTGGAAGCAAAGAACGAAATACACAAACATCGAATAGAAATAGGAAATTGAAATGTAATTGGGTTATCACAGCGGTGACAGTACTGTTTTATGGGTCCGCCTGATTGCGATATACCAGAATCCACGACGTCATATTAGAAGAGGCATCGGTCGTCAAGTCATGATGAGAGAAGGAGATTAGGCAAGAGGCCGATAGAGAAAAGACGAAAGAAGAGGAAGTACATAAATAAAAAAATTAATTATGCAGAACTTAATTCAGGAAAGATGAGGCAAAATAAAGCACCATCTTACAAAGTCCAGTCGTCACTATACGTTCTGCCTGCTTTAATATTCAACACTGCTTCATTATGACCGAAACAGGTAAGCGTAAAGCTATCCCTGTAACAGGCCAATAGGGTTGTGAGATGTCGAGGCTCCCACATTTTCTCTACACAGTCGACTCACAGATGTTAGCCTTACGCGCAGGCCGCCCTTTACTCCACAGGAAGATTCCTGGTACTCATTTCTCTTAGAGGCCGAGTCGAACACAGAGCCATAGTGCGGCTGGAAGGTCACTTTGACCAAAAATGAATTTATTATTTTCATACAATGGGCCGCGCCATAGCTCAAGCGGTTGGTCGCTGGCTTCTCACCGTGGCGGCCCCGGTCCGATCCCGGGTCTGATCAAGTGGGATTTGTGGTGGACAAAGTGGCGCTGGGGCAGGTTTTCTCCGAGTACTTCGGTTTCCCCTGCCAATCTTCATTCTACCAATTGCTCCACAATCACTCTCACCTATTATCTGGGGCTGGTACAATAGGCCAAAAGTGGCCGCACTACAAGGGACTTAGTCCCACCCCACTAGCAATGAAAAAATTCATACGATTCTCACAGTAAACTCCAATTATTTTCATAAACCGGGTTGTCTTTGTAGCGAAGAAGCAGTACGTTTCCTGTGAGGTACAACTGAATTCTTGAACAGCAAGCGAATCACATTTAAATGAAGGTACTTATACCAGAATCTCCTCACGTTTCTAACAGACGAAAAAACAAGTAAAATAAAACAGTGGCTATAAAGTAAAGGCTTGTATGCACGTAAGTAATAAATTCCGCAGGGCAGGTTATTTCTTGACCCTCTTATGTTACTCAGCTCTTCAATAAATAAGTCTTCTGCTTGTATCGAACACGAAGTTTCGGCGCGCTGTTTAGAAGTGACCGCCACTGATCCCTGACCCCAGCAAGATTACTGTAGACCACATCGTGTTGCAACATACGCAACGTTTCATTCGGGGCTTATTTAAAGTTGGTGTTATTAGCCTAGTCCAGCCCTGTCCAACGCGGCGCCCGCGGTATAGTTTTCTGGCGCCCTCCGTAACCACATAAAATTGAGCCGATTTTTAATATTANGCCTAGTCTCTCAAGCGTTAACAATGAATAGTGAAATGGAATGTATTTAGGAGGGAACAGTCATGATCCACTCAAGACACTGTCCCAACACTTGCCTCGGAGACAAAGAAAAATCACAAAAAATTTTACGCATGATAGTAGGTGTTCAGGGAGTTATCTGAAGCTAGAACCTTCAGAATGAAGGCCACAAATGTCACCTGATCCAGGTAGTTTCTGTTTCCTCTTCGAATATAGGTTATGTGATCGCTGTCGGTCTGGTCTCACATGATCCTTCACTTTTTTCATGACTGTGCGCCAATGCTCAGTCTTCTATTGCTCAGAAAAAGGGGAATTAATTGTTCATGTATTTTCAGCACGGTCTTATGTGACTGCACGCCACTGACTTCGCGTAGGTCTGGTTTCTAATGATGATCGGTTAATTTAATTGCTGACGTAGTGCCAGTACACCTGCTGTAACTGCACGCCACTGACGTCACGAGTGTGTATGCTACTGCCAACAGCTTCGATTGGTGCTATATGCTTTATATCACTCTTGTTCGGATGTCGCGTTGTTCTTCATAGCCTTTGAAGTAGTGTCTTACAAGAACAGTAGTGCAATCTGTCGGGAACGTTGTAATTAACGTCCGGGAAGACAGGGGAGGTTAGTCCACCTTCCGTACAGCAATTTTCATAACAAAGAGGATAAAGTAATTACATGATCACTGAGTGGTGGCAGCACTATACTGTTAAGCCCCGATCAAGAAAGAAACTTCGATTCACTGTGGTGTAATTGGTCTGTCTTGGTGTGGTCAGACAATAGTGTGTGGGTGTTCAGTTTTTTTTAATTCGCTTAGTGGGGGGTGGAGTCCAACTGGGTCCACTCGGAACGGCGGCCACTTCTGGCCTATTGTACCTGCCCCAGATGATAGGTGAGGGTGATTGTGGAGCAATTGGTGGAATGAAGACTGGCTGGGGAAACTGAAGTCCTAGGAAAAAAACCGCCCCAGCACCACTTTGTCCACCACAAATCCCGCTTGACCAGACCCGGGATCGAACCCGGGCCGCCGCGGTGGGAAGTCAGCGACTATCCGCTTGAGCTATGGCACGGCCCAATTCAAAGTAACACACTCTTCATCTATGTCAATGTACGCCAGTCGCGTCACTGTGTCCTAATGCATGGATATCGAGCCCCGAGGGGTACACATTTCAGTCTCCGAAAACATGCACCAACACTGACACAGAAGCGTGAATGAGACGTACATACGTTACAGAATGCGCGAAGGGAGTTCAGTAAGAGAAGAGGCACGCAACCTTACGAGAGTAAGCACAAATATTTCTATCACAATTTTCCTCTTGTTATTTTCCTAGACTAGCAAAACGGCCCATTTCCAATACTATCCTAAGTTCCTGTTCTTGTCTCCTATTGGTGCGCTCGGTCGGAACCACCGCTACTCTCCTTACGTTCGTATTTCGTGACACAGGTTTGTTGTTTGGGCACCCCTCGCCTTGCGGCGGCACGGCCAATCATAAAGATATCATACCAAGTAATTAAATGCCTGTATACACTAATAACAACAATAGTGTCGGGCCACACCACTTAATTTTCTGAGGCAGGGGGGAAGCTTTAATTAATGAAATTAATTTACACAAGCAACCGATAAGCCCTTGAGAAAAGAAGCGTGGGGTAGAGAGAGGGCTGCTCTCTCTCTCTCTCTCTCTCAGGGGGTACAGTCGCAGCGAGAATTCATCTTGCTTCAGGCAAGAATCAGACTCACCTGGCGGAGATTACTGAAGCTTTTCATGGTTTTATTCAGCCATTCAATGCTTATATTTGAAACCACGTTACGTCCCCCTGCTACAAGTCAGCATGCATCCATCCATTTGACACTTATTCTCAGATCCGTCCCCTAGCAACGGCTGTCTCTTCTGGCTTTCAGCAGACATGCCACAGTATGTTTCTTTGATAACTAGCTGCCGATCACAGTAGTCTCGCGGTCTAAGATATGAAATATCTTCGCTATCTCAAACACTGGGATCGTGGATTCGAATCCCACTCGAGGTATAGATGTAGGTCTGTGTTTATTCTGTGAGCGTGTGTGTCTTTCTGGGTAGTCTAGTTTAGTTTCTTTGGGTGTGGTGAGACTGAGTCCACTTGGCACGTCGGCCACTAACTGGCCTACTGTACCAGCCCCGGATGGTAGATGATGAGTGTGGAGCAGTCGGTGGAATGAGAATTGGCAGGGGAAACCGAAGTACTCGGAGAAACCCTGCCCCAGTGCCAATTTGTCCGCCACAAATCCCACATAGCCTGGGCTCGAAGCCGGGACGCCGCTGTGAGAAGCCGACGACTAACCGCCTGAGCTATGACACGGCATTTGTTCTGGTTATGTAGCGGCCTTGCCACGTGCTGACCTGCCGCCCAAGGAGTCCTACCGACTGTATCTTTCTTTATCAGCTAAAGTTGGCACTAACTTCGCCGACAAGCGGCGGTCACTCGGTCGGTATAGTTGGCTTGCGGACTACAGGCCACGGATTTTTCCCCCCATTCCAGCCAACTTAAAAAAATTTAGATGTTTAATTCAAAATTTTTAATTTCATTGGCAGCTCCAGCGTCCAGATTGTCAAAATCGAAACATCCATTTATAAGAATTCTATTAATTCTATGTGATATAAATAATACACAAGACTTCATCTCCTGATGAAATAAAATACACTGTTAGTGTGAGAATCCATCAGATGATATTTTCCAGACTCAGAAGAGCGTGACATGAATACTCGTACATGGGTTCTGAGATTGTTTAGATTGCAAATATATATATATATATATATATATATATATATGTAACCGGAAACGCATATATCTAAAGAAATGAACTGCTTATTCTGTGACATAAAATGTTTGTTCAAAACGAAGAATTCTCTCCTGTGCGATATAACGCCATATATATATAGGCAGGTAAGAGCCAGCCGACGTTTCGGAGGAACATTGCTCTGCATAACACCTGTATTCACGATTGTTTCTTGTTCGACGTATTCTTCGACACTAAAAATGACGGTGCCCAGTTTCTCCGAAATGTCCGTTGGTTTTCAAATGAATATTTTTTCCTTGGCACTACAGCCCCAGTGGGCCTAGGCCTACCTCCATGAACTCCGTTCATTTCGGTTTTTCTAGATCTTACACATTCGGTAGGACTCCTTGGGCCGGTGATCAGCTCGTCGCAAGGCCTCTACCTGTAGACAAACACAGAAAAACACACACAAACATCCATGCCCTCAGTAGGATTCGAACCCACGATCCCGGTTTCCAAGCGAGCGAAGACAGTGCATGCCTTAGACCGCTCGGCTACCGTGACCGGCTTCAAAGGAATATACGGTAGTATAACCTAGAAGGTAAGATTCTTCCTAACCACCGATGTCAGAACCTCAAGACGTACATATCTGAAATGGATTTGCAGTTTCTGCTCTGGTAGCATTTTGTGGAGACGCTTGTTTAGCTTACTTGATCCTTTCTGACAGCTCTTGAAATTCTAATCGCATTTGGAACTAAGTATCGCTTTGGAGTCGACTTTTCTACACTGAACAACTTTGAAACGAAGGCAAGAAATAAACTGGATTTTAGTCATTACTTGAGACATGCGTTGTCTGTGACAGAACCTCGTAGTAAGTTAATTGGAAGCAATGAGAAATCCGTCTGATATATGATGTTAGTGTTTCCTGAATAATGCATCCAATGTAAGTTTAAAACACGGCAGGTGTTCAGTTTGGTTCAACATAAAGTTTGAGAAGCGAAAATAAGTAAAAGTGAATATTCGGTATAATATTTTTGTCTGTTGTCATTTAAAATTGAAGATTGTTATATCTGGTTTATTGACTAGGCTTCAGAAGTAAAAGTACCAAAAGGCGTGCCGTAACTCAGGCAGTTAGTCGCCGGCTTCCCACCACGGTGGTCCGGGTTCGAACCCAGGTCAGGTCACGTTCGATTTGTGGTGGACAAAGTGGTAATGGGGCAGGTTTTCTCCGAGTACTTCGGTTTCCCCTGCCAATTCTTATTCCACCTACTGTTCCACATTCATCATCATGATCTATCATCCAGGGCCGGTCCAATAGGCCAGTTAGTGGCCGACGTACCATGTGGACTCAGTCTCACCCCACCCCAAGACACTAAACAGCATCAAGGAATCCATCAGTTGCCCCCTAAGTGAAGTTGAATTTTATACGAAACCTACTCAATTTAGTTTCTATCCTGCGATTGAATATTAGCGATCAATTAAAACCCGAGTAGCTGAGATATGTAACTATATCTGTGAAGAGTACTCTCTGGGATCCGACGCCTTGTAGTCTGGGAGACGTTTACTGAGTAATGTGCACCCTCAATTTTCGTGGTCTAAGGCTTTCGGCACACCAAGGAAACTAGCAACTGCAACGCAACCGCAATTTCCGAATACTATCACCGATTTCAAGCAGACAACTGCTTTTCAGATTAGCAGGCGCACACTGAAGAAGCTTACGTTTGATTAGCTGCTCACATCATGTCAAGTTGAACACATGTTACTGAAATTGAGGAATCGGCAAAGGGGTTTGCGGTTGCCAGTTTCTTTGTTGTGCCATCGCCCTTACACTTTTTCCAAGGAACATAACCTGAATCCAGACTCCTTCGTCCCATGAAAAAATTGTTTCCAAAGCCAAATCTAATTTGTCCTGCCTAGCACAGTCTGGGTGGCGTTTGTCATATATACCAGCCTCTTGCTCAATAAACTGCACAAAAATAAAATTAACAGCTTCGTCAACCTTTCGTACCATCAAAACAAATGAATCACCGAAGCGCTTTATAGAACAGCTGACACTAGGAAACCACACGGCAACGAAATTGTGAGAAGATTGGAATGCTCCGTTGCCTGGAAGTTTAGTTTCTCAGTCTTTCTGCGAGTTGCCTTTCCGTTTCCTCAGTTTGCACTGCTCCATTCAGTAACATGTGTTCAACTCAAGCTGATAACAATTCTCGGAAATTGCGGTTGCCAGTTTCCTTGGCGTGCCCTGGGCCTAAGAATGTTTAGAAAAATATTGCAAATGCTTCAGGGCGATCAGCAAAAGTTGAATGACCTTTATAAAACTGAAGTGCCAATTGGTCAAGGTGCAAATAAGTTTCATTATGGAGGTTGAAATTTTATTCGTGTTATATCACAACAAGCTTATGACCCATCAAGGAGGATGGACAAAATAATTTCTTTCTTCCTTTCCGTTACTCCTTTTGTACCTTTATTTCCTATTTCCCAGTGATCTCTTTCCTATCCTTTCATTTATCCATACTATCCTAATTCCTCTCCTCCTTTCTTGCTTTTTCTGCTTCATGCAAAATCAGTTCCCTCGCCACTGCTCCTCCGTTCCTTTGTACCTTCATCTCCTCGTCTTCTCTCCTCGGTATTCCTTTCCATCCCTTACATCTGCCCGTCTTATTGTCACTCCCTCCTTTCTTCTATTCCTTCACATTAAACAGTTTCGCTTCTGGGACGCATGGAACATTCCGCTCATGGCCCTGTCTAAATCATAGTTCATTATAGATCGATAAGCCTATGGCTGAAAATCGGAACTTTTATTGAAATCTCCTATCGGGTTTCAAGACAATCTGCCCAGCGGTTTAGAGGATGACAACAGGCGACAGGGACACACAGACCCTTCTCTTGCCTACTTTGGAAGAAAACTTTGAAACGAGCGAATTCCTCAGTAGAGGTAAATCTATCCCTGTAACAGGCCGTGAAGACCGGTGAAGGCCCATAGGGTTGTGAGAGGCTTCCACATTTCCTCTAGACAGTCGGCTCACAGATGGCCCTTTACCCCCCAAGGAAGAATTCTGGTACTCGTTTCTGTTGGAGGCTGAGTCGACACCAGGGTCATAGTGCGGCTGGAATGATTACGTAAATTGAAAAAAATCCACCTCTTCGGGACTCGGACCCGCGACCTTCCGGCTTGTAACATAGTGCCTCAACCAACTACTATACCTCGTGCCGCCACCCCCTCAGTAGAGGTAATTTGGTTCTTATTCCGACTCGTACTTTTAGGATTAGCTCCTAGACATAGTCATATATAT
>NW_019725850.1:0-168 GCF_002891405.2 Cryptotermes secundus
AAATCTGGCAAGCTAGCTACGCAAACAGTCAAGCTATCAACGCAACACTGGCAATCTAGCAACGCAAAGTTAGCAAGATAGGAACTCAGAGATAGCAAGTTAGCAACGCAAATCTAGCAATCTTGCAAGCTAGCAACTCAAAGCTAGCAAGCTATTTACGCCAAGCTA
>NW_019725850.1:231-433 GCF_002891405.2 Cryptotermes secundus
CTAGTAAGGACACAAAGCGAGCAAGCAAGCATGCAAGCAACGCAAAGATAGCAAGCTAGCAACGAAATCTTGCAAGCAATAGACACAAATCAAACAAGCAAGCACGCTAGCAAGCAACCAAATCTAGCAAGCTAGAAACGCAATGCTAGCAAGACATCAAAGCAAAGCTAGCAAGCTAGCAACGGAAAGCTAGCAAGGTAGC
>NW_019725851.1:0-2503 GCF_002891405.2 Cryptotermes secundus
GAGAATGAAAGCCAAGATGGATGCATTTCAAGAAAAGGTGGACGACAGACAAGAGGAGGTAAAAGCCTGGGTGGGTTCCCTCACCCCTTGGATCATTGCCAACCAGGAATAGATAAAGGCCATGTTGGTGCCTGTCTAGAAGAGATGGAGGCAAATCCAGGAGAGCAGAAATCCATATTCTTAACAATTGCCTATTGCAATTTCAAATTACATAAATGTGTGAAGTAATTTCGTATAAACTATTAAATCATTCATGCCTTGAGTTTAGAATGAGACATGAAAATCTTGATATTTGAATTATTTGAATAACATTCATTAACTAGCTGAAACATAGTGTTATATTGTTTTTACTGTCCCTGCTAATTTAAACTTTGCAGAAACTTGCAGATTCTTGATGCACACCTTCCTATAGACAGGAGTAGGGAAGTGAAAGTGGGTTAACAAAACCTTTGCAGCCTACTAGGCATGAATAACTTTCGGAAACAAAACTGCAAGTGTAATTGGTGCAAAAAGTTAATGGTTAATTAAAACTCACTCATCATGATGAATGTACTGGAAGAAAGGCCCTCGTTTAATGCGGTAGTTTTTGTGTGTACACTGTTAATAAATTTATGGTTATATTAGTTTTTGTTGCTCTTATAAAATCCTTGTTATAAGCCATACTTATTCTACCTCGGTTTGACTGTAGATGATGGTGCTATTGATGTGAATGATGTATAACAATTATGGTTGAATCTTGACCTGGGTAATTTTGTAGACCCTCCGTCAGGTAGTCCAGATGTGGAATGCCAGCTGCTGGAAGCTGCGAAGGCAGGGGACTCTGAACAAGTGCAACGACTGCTTACATCATACCCACAGATTGTCAACTGCAGAGATCTTGATGGAAGGTAGGTGTTCATGCTTTCAACATATTACCACATTTGTGATGGATAACATGAAATAATCCTATAATAGAGGGAATAACACAAAGTTTCCTTGCAGATGAAATATTGTGGCCTGAAGAGTCTAAGTAAATATTATTACAGGTAAGGTTAGCACGCCGGTCACGGTAACCGAGCAGTCTAAGGCATGCACCGTCTTCGCTCGCTCGGAAGCCGGGATCGTGGGTTCGAATCCCACTCAGGGCATGGACGTTTGTGGCGTTTTTCTGTGTTTGTCTACAGGTAGAGGCCTTGCGACGAGCTGATCACTTGCCCAAGGAGTCCTACCGTATGTAAGATCTAGTAAACCGAAGTGAAACGGAGAGTTTCATGGAGGTAGGCTTAGGCCCAAATTGGGGCTGTAGTACCACAGGAAAAAAAAAAGGGGTTAGCACAGGCACAAGTAGAGAACTGAATGTTATATTAACTATAATGCAATGGCACACTGCAGGTACAGTTAACACCGATATGGTTTTACAGCATTTAAGAACAAGTAAACATCTCTACCAAATGGGTTGACATAGCGGTAACATTCTAGACCTGTGTTTAGGAGGTGCTCAATTTGAATTCAGCCAGGATACCAGCTGTTCTGACTGAGGTTTTTCATAATTTTGCTCAATTCGTTGGGCAGATATCAGGATAACACTGCAATTTGGCCATAGCTGCTTCCTTCAAGATCATTTTCAGTTCATTCATCTAACATCATTTGACACTATGTTTTAGCTACTGTCAGCTTCATTAAGTCACCCAGTAAAAAAAAAAGGGTTTCAGTCCATAAATTTTCCTTCAGAAAAACAAGACTTAAATTATGAATTTCCTAAAAAATACCATTGTATAGAAAAATGTATAATGATGGGGTATTATAGAGTTCATGACTGTGTTGCTTATTATTTGGAAAAGAAAATCAGTATTATTTATGTTTAATGAAATATGGAGGAAAATTATTTATCCCTCAGTGTGTTGTGATGTCTGTACTAATTTTTGGCTTTATGAATGGTAGAATCTAGGCTTTGCATCATGTGTATTGTGTATCAGAGATAAATTGGTATCTGCAATGAATGAATATCAAAATAGTAAAGAATACACGTGCAAACTTTTATATACCCCAAGCCACTTCCCTTTTACTTCATAAATAAGACCTGCATGAAATGTTAAAGATAGTTTGTTATATTGATAATTCACAGTGGCAGTAAATAGATACTCAGTGCTGCAGAATGCAGTCATTATTACATATTAGAGTATTCACACCTTTCATGTGTGTATTTCCTTGCATCTTTATCAGTGGTATAAAACTCAGTTATTTTGCTCTAATGACATCAGGTAGCTGTAAAAGTAAAGCTTTTATGTCAGTTTCATACTTCAGGGCTTAAAGTATTGACACACAGAGATATAAATTTACTCCAAAGTGTAGCAGGTATGTATGGTAGCCATAGCTGTTAACACAATATGCAAATATTGCAGTAGAGGCTCTGGTTGTATTTTAAATTCCCATTGCTCTATTTTTTAATTACTTAAGTAAATTTTCATTTTTAAATTGAAGTGTTATTTCTTCTTCAAATTTTCAGCCACTGTAGGCTGTATTA
>NW_019725851.1:2590-36669 GCF_002891405.2 Cryptotermes secundus
GCTCTGCTAGGGGTGGACATTTCTCCAAGGGTCTGGCAGGCTACAATATTGGCCATGTTCAGCATTTTTTAAAAAATACTGCAGTGCGTATTAGCAGCTAAAATTTTGACACTGGATTTTGTTGTGTGTACTCTTGCAGTAAAAAAAAAAATCAGGGCAGGTTTTGACATGTCAGATCAGACCATTCCCTTGTGAGTAGAGTATTTGGACCCAAGAGAGAGGAAGTAACAGGAGGATGGAGACAATTGTATAATGAGGAGCTTCATAATTTGCACTCTTCACAAAATAATCAAGGAGGATTGGATGTTTGAACAGTATAGCACCCAATGGAGAGATGAAAAATACATACAAAATTTTAGTTAAAAAATCTGAATGCTCAGTTGGAAGGCCAAAGGGTAAATGGGAGGATAATATTGGAATGTGTCATGAAGAAATATGGAGTCAGTTGAAATAAGATTATGGTCTTCCGAGTTGTGATACCATGTAGTTTTGTGTTAGGGTACCAGTCTTTTCCATCTTCAGGGACACTTTTTACCTGAAGATGGAAACAGAAAGTTCCACTGAAATATTGGTAACCACCAAAGAAGCTGTGCAATGTCATAATAAAGACCACCAGAATGTTAATTTTTATGATCATGAAAAATCCAAATCTCACCTGAACTGAAATAATACAGGATTTTGAATGTAGTAATGAACCTCCAGGTTACATAAACGAAGGAATTTCGTGGCCAGCTGAGTGATTAAACTTTTCAGAAAGGCCCTGTACTGTACAGGTAAATAGTGATATGTGTATATGGTCAGTTACTTAACTGCTTCCTTAGGTTTGTAGTTAGTTAGTGTCTTAGTTGGTCAGTCAAAAAAAAAAATAGGAATGATCCTGTGTTGCTAGTAAAGTATAATTTAACCTGAATTTTTTGTGATTGAGGAGACATCTTATTGGATTTCATATTTTATATGCAGGATAATGATATATTCACTGATTTAGATCTTAGAAATTTATGAATTATGTTTGAAATCCAAACTGTCTTAAATTCTTTGTCTGCAGGCATTCAACTCCCCTTCACTTTGCTGCTGGCTATAACAGGGTTGCAGTTGTTGAGTTCCTTCTAGCTCATGGAGCTGATGTCCATGCCAAAGACAAAGGGTACACACAACATTATTTGCTAGAGTTCTAATAACCAAAGTTGCACTTATGCAGTGAGAAATGGGCCTTAATAATTTGTTTCATGCATGAGTTGGAACATTGGTTTTGTTCTTAACTGCTTATTTTTATAACTTCATCCTGCTTGGATTAAGAATTAACCAGTTCCTTTTCCTGCCACTACACATATGGACATTTGATTATGTATCAGCAAGCTTGTCAGTAGTTGCACATCCACCGGTGCATTATATATTCTGACCATGAGTCTAAAACTGGGCATGAGCGTACCAGCAAACATGTATTTCTGGAGAAAAAAGTGCTGGTCTTACCTGTTTTCATACACTACAGTTTTTTTTCGGTAAAGGTAATGTTACTAGAATATAGCATATGCATTGATTATTCTGCTTCTCTGACTGACCCAATTCTGTGCTGTGGTATAATTAACATATGGGAAGTTAAAATATCACAGTTGTATGGAGTTGGCATCTGGATTATAATTTGGGAGTGAAAGTTTATTATCTGGGAATGGGAGATTTTAAATCTTCCAAAGCTACAGGGTGGCACGTTTCTTGTAATTCTGGAATAACTGTATTGCATGATACTGACAAGAAGTAATTTTCAGCCAGCTGGGTTTTTCACATGTTCTGTTGCAGTACTGCATTGCATTGCTAATAGAGTTTAATATCATTTTGAATGTTCAGTACAATCGGCATAATATTTTGTAATTTTTTGTTATGTGTTTTGTCATAAACATAGCATAACATGTAGTCCAATTATATATGTCCATGGAGATGTCTGTTACTGTGGTGTGATTCTATAGTTTTGATTGTATTTGTCTAGTTAATTTGGTGTCTTCATTGTTGATGCACAGCAAATGTTGTGGCCAAATCAGTAGCACTACTGCTATGTATTTGGGAGGTCTAGGTTAACAGATCCTCCCCTCTTTACCCTACAGTTTGGGGGGCAATCGCAGCATTTGTCCCTGGCTCTATATTCGTGTTCTCAGTGTTTCCCAGATGGAATGGGGTGTCCAAGCTTAGCTTTAGTAAGAAAAGACTGAATATCCAAAATAAATATTTAATAACAGTTAATAATAATAATAACAGTAAAAAAATAAAGGAGACTTAAATCATTACATTAGTGCTTCAAATATGCATATCAATCTATGCCTTCAACCACCTTTGGTTGGTCTAGACTGAAATCCAATAAAGAAAATACATAAAAGTAGCCACACACAGCCGTCCGTTTACCCCAGACCTAGAAAATGACCAGACTCACATAACATTGCGAGACATCCCCGATCGCAATGTTACACCACTGTGTAGCTGTACAACAGCACTAAATGGGCAGCCAGAGCAAATAATAATATAATACCAAACAAAAAACTCATTACAGCATCATGAATGAAAAAAAACTTGTTGCAACGAGGAGGCCCCTTGCCCTCAGTGGCCAGAGCAAAGAGTCCAGACACAATTTGGAAATCCCACATCTAAACAGAATTTAGCAACCTACTTCACTTGACCAACGGCAAGCAAAGACTGCTCTTTAAGTTTTCAAATTCAGTCACACAGAATGGGGCAATACAGCCCAACCACATAATAAAAGAAAACTTGTTGCAACACTCCTGACACACCTGTTGCAACAGTGCAGTCCCTTGCCCCCAATGTCCGAACAAGAATCCAAACAGAATTTAAAATTAGCAACCTAAACAGAATTTCACCACCTACTTGACTGACTGCTGGCAAATGAAAGATCAACTTCCAGCTTCCAGCTCTGGATACTTAGGTGGAGGGTTTTCTTTCTAAACAGTTGGAGGAAGGGAAATCACGTGGTACTTGGAATTATGGGATAATGGTAAACTAGTGTTGACACCGATTGGCCGGAGAGGGGGGGGGGCTGAAGGAGGGAGGATACCAAACCGAAATAAGTATCTCCTAAATCATCCAAATGTAAACATGGCTCACAGGCCCAAATGTAGTCCTTTCATTTTCCTGGAGGGACTAAGAAAAATCATAGAAAATATAAGGATAGCCAGTCTCCTGGCTGAGATTTTGCCATGGGACATCAAAAATATGAAGCAGAATTGTGAAATCAGAAGACTGTACTCTTCAGAACTGTGAAGATCCATGAAAGCATTGCTGTATAAACAAAATTGTAACATAAGCCATAAATAAATTAATACAGTGTAACAGATTTCAGCGGCGTGCACTGTCTTCGCTCACTTGGAAGCCGGGATCATGGGTTCGAATCCCACTCAGGGCATGGATATTTGTGTGCGTTTTTCCGTGTTTGTGTACAGGTACAGGCCTTGCGATGAGCTGATCACCTGCCCAAGGAGTTCTACCATATGTCTAAGATCTAGAAAAACCGAAGTGAACGGAGAAGTTCATGGAGGTAGGCCTAGGCCCGCTGGGGCTGTAGCGCCAAGAGGAAAAAAAAAAACAGATGTCAGCATAAAAAAAAAAGAAACCAACTTGCAAGACCACAGCATGACCAGGAAAAGGTCCATCATGCACCTTCTGATGGCCAGCAGTGAAAAATTACAAAAATTATGTGTGATTTGACTGTAACATGTGTACAAATCAGTATTCTCCCTCTCTCTCTCTCTTGATCAAACTCAGATTATATCTTCAAGCTCTGATCAGAAAGCACTCAGTATAGTGATGAGGGTACTTGATGGATATGGGGTTTGATTCCTGGCAAAGGTAGGGATTTTTCTCTGCCACCACATCCAGATTGGCTCCAAGGCCAAGCCAGCCTCCATCCACTGGGTATTAAAGGCTCCATTCCTGAGGGTAACGCAGCTGGGGCATGAAGTCTATCATTTATCTTTGTCTTATGCCAAGATTAATAATATGTGGAGCTATACCTCTTCTCTTCCTACATCTTAATGGTGTGGTGCTTCATCACAGGAGAAACTTCACTTTCACTTTAACACTTTAAATCCCATTAGTTCTATATATACTAAAACTGCATTATATGCAAGAAGTGTACTTATGTTTCTTGTGGTTCTCACAGTAAACAGTATTGACCAGTTGATCTTTGGAGCTGAGACATAATGTTTCATGTGAGGTATGAACTACATTTTAATGTATTATTTAAACTTAACCACTTTATGTTGTTTTTCAGTGGTTTGGTACCTTTGCACAATGCTTGTTCCTATGGACACTATGAAGTTACAGAACTTCTTGTAAAACATGGGGCAAGTGTCAATGTGGCTGATCTATGGAAATTCACTCCTCTTCATGAGGCTGCTGCCAAAGGAAAATATGAGATAGTTAGGCTTTTACTAAAGGTTTGTTACAGAATTGTTTCTGTATTTCGTGTGGAGTCATTTATGATATATTTTGTAATGCCTATCTCAGGTTGTAAAGTACTGTTCATTTCTTGTCACTGGACTTTTGTGGTCAGGCATTTTTGTTGTTGGTTATCTGCAGACTAGGCATGTGTGTGTGTTGAATTTTTTAGGCTGAACTAAGAAGAGAACTTTCTCAATCTTGATTTGAACATTCCGTTTTCAGTCTGGGACTTGAAGAATTTTCTAATAACCACTGTTTCTTTGTGTCTCAGGGTCTGATGTGAAAGGGAATCAGTATCATATGTACCCAATTCCAGAAGTGAAAGAAAAGTATTACAGAAGAATTCTAGAGAAGTGCTCCTATTAAATTCAAAGAATATTGCTGTATATAATATAATTAAATTGATGGTGCATTAAAAAGTGCTCATAAATGGAAATGTATTGCTGTATGCCATACTCATTACTTTTGAGTTTCGCTGTATATAAGTATCTCATGGCACCACTAGGTGTTAACAGAATGGCTTGGTTGATACTACATGCATGTTTCAAAGTGAACTTATGAGAAATGCAGTAGTGTGGCACTGAAATACTGCAGACATGGCAGTGTGTGCAGTAATGATGTAGAAGATGAGTAAAATTATGGGAGATGTGTGAAGTGTAAAACTGCATGCCACTGAGTGAATAGGATGATGATGCAACTGCTGTGCGGAAAGCTAAAGAAATTGTGTTTACCTGATATACAGTAGTAACCCATTCCCAAGTAATATAGCATATAAAATCCTTCTGAATCAATGTTTCCTTTTATTCTGTCTACCTCGTTTTTTTTTAGAACACTGTGAGTTAATGCATCAGCGTTCACCACAGTTGTTGCTAGGAAATCATATGTGACTTAATTCACACAGCAGTGCATTTCTTAAGATTTCATATTAAGAGGCCATGGAAAGTGTTCTGAATACAGAAGTGTTGATATTTGAAGATAGGTGTTGTTCATCCTGTTTTGCAAGTATAACTTGATGCTTTTTGATGTCAACAGCATGGCGCAGACTCCAGTAAGAAGAACCGTGATGGTGCAACGCCTCTAGACTTAGTGCGTGATGGGGATCAGGATGTAGCGGATTTGTTGCGTGGCAATGCTGCTTTGTTAGATGCTGCAAAGAAGGGAAATCTTGCTCGTGTTCAGAGGCTTGTGACGTCTGAGAATATCAACTGTCGTGATGCTCAAGGGCGCAACTCCACGCCCCTGCACCTATCTGGTTGGTTTTCTCATATATGGATTTTTTCTTTATGATTGATATTTATGTATTATTCTCTAACCTGATACTGTGATACACTGTAATTTTAAACAATATATAAGAAGAATGGAAAATAACAATATTAAAATAGACTACAGTGTGTAAGCCTATGGAGAGGAGAAATCCAAGAAGACAGCAAAAGAGATTGCTTGAAATCGTAACAACCCTGATTTGATGCTTAATGGAATAATAACTTGCTGAACTCATAATAAAGATATTTGTTGTAACAGTGTGTTTGTTTTTGCCTTTTTTTGTGTAGGAATTCCATTACTAGTGAGCAGTTGCTTATTAATTCCTTGAACCTTATACATAATCTTTGTTTTTGTGGACCAGTGACTGAGATACTTCTTTCAAATGGAACGACTTGATTAGGTTCCTCCTTGCCAGACTCATTTTCTGAAATATCGCACATTGAGAAAAGTCAAAAGAAATCAAAATCAATTGTGATATACCATCAGAAAGATGAAAAAAATCACATTGCTTTATATACATGTTTTGTTTTTATTTATAGCGGGTTACAATAACCTTGAAGTAGCAGAGTTTCTCTTAGACCATGGTGCTGATGTGAATGCTCAGGACAAAGGTGGCCTAATTCCACTTCATAATGCATCTTCATATGGTCATCTGGATATAGCTGCATTGCTAATCAAGTTCAACACAGTGGTAAATGCCACCGATAAATGGGGCTTTACACCATTGCATGAAGCCGCACAAAAGGGACGGACTCAGCTGTGTGCATTGTTGGTAAATTATATGTAGAATATGATTTGAATTACTCTTTGTAGATATGTTACACAGTGGTTTGTATTAGATCCTACATCTACATGAAAATAGTGATTTTGCATCTCTTAATGTAGGAGAACCTAGTACAATTGAAAGGGTCATGCATGCTCTATCATAATGAAAATGCAGTAAATTCTTGTGTAAAATTTCAGTACCTGGAAAAAAATCTGGGGCTGTTAGTGCTGCACTTTATCATTTTAAATGGCACTAGAGAGGTTTAATGAATTGTTACTACATTAGCTGAGCTCTGTTTTAATACTTTTAACAAAAAACTCCAAAATACAATTATATGTATACTTTTTTTATTTATTCCTTTCAGTTGGTGATAAATTGTTTACAAATATATGTGGTGAACCCACTGTGAAGCTGGTTTTTTCCATAATATATACTTATTAATTAATTACAGAAGTAATATTCAAAAATATTCTTTGTGAAGATAAGATAATTGTTGCTATGTGCAAGCCTCACCAGAAAAGCATTCAGCGAACCTAAACTGACATATTGAGAGGAGACAGGAAAATGTTGTAATGTGTTTGGGTAACTGGAGATGTGGTTCGGTTTGGTAATTGCTTTTATTAACAACATACAGGTAGTAACTACAATTAATTATAACACTGTTACTGATTTACACAACACATGATCTCTCCACATGAATCTCTTCGGTCTGTCTGCAATAGTCTTCACACATTTATAACATGGGAGCTAGACAGGTCTCACTGAATTACTCACTCCCAATCTTACTGCACTATAGCACACATAAAGTCTTCAAGTCACACAGTAAGTCTTCACTGCTGACTCTTAAGCTGTCACTCACTATCACCTATTACACATAAAATCTTCCAGTCACACTTTACATCCTCACAGGCTGATCTCCTGTATTCTTTTATACTCCATTTGCGTGCTTCTCTCATAACACATAACTAACTCTGACTGACTCTGACTCTGTCTGTCTTCTTAGGAATTCCAGTTTCTCCTATAAACCCTCAATCAGACAAGCGGAGAACAAAGCTTGCTTGACTGTTATGTGATGTCACAGCCTAGCGTGGAAGGTTGTTTACTGAGCGTTGCGTAGCAACAGGCTCTGTGCGTGTGTTTGTGATGTCACTTGCAGAAATGCAGAAGTCGTGTGACCGCTACTCACTATTGTGCAATCCGAGCGTTCACAGAGTTCTTGGCTAGCAATGCGCCGATACAATCCGCATCTCTCACATTGCGTATGTGCCCACCCCGAGGCCTCTGGCTCAAGAGTTCATGTATAGAGCAGATACGCCAGAATATATTTGGACCTGCCAGAGTAATGAAATTATTATTCTTTGCAATTTGCTGCTGGTAAACATGTTTTTTATGTAGAAGTCACTTCTATTGTTGCACTGTTTCCAAATATCAGTTGTGAGCTATGAAAAATATCAACACTATTTCAGATTGCCAATGTCATATAATAAAACAGAGCATCACATTCTTTGCATCATATGTTGATATCTTTCAACACAAAATACAGTAATGTTACAGACAATACCCCACTTTTATTGGACCGTTCAAAGAAGGTTATTCAGTGGAGAAAACTCATTGAGAAGTTCGTAATTGTTTAGCTAGTCAAGAAATTCTCCACCTTCTGTCATACGCAGAGTTTCATTACCTTGTTCATAAGATCATGCTCCTGGTCCTTACCTAGAGCCACATGACTCCAGTCCACATCTTCATACCTTATTCCTTTAAGATCCTTTTTAATATTATTCTACCGTCTTCACTTGACGATTGAACTGTAATATCATACATTTTGTCCTTTGGGGCCTTCACTACAGAATATATTTTCAGAGACTTTCAATTTATTCAAAGAAACTATGAATAATAGTTAAAAAATGTATTTCATTTGCTGTTTCACACAGAAAAATACAGTGTGAAAATATGTAAGACAGAGAAAAGTAAAAAAAAAAAATTCAGGATTTATAAATTAAAAGTTTGGCTGTTTATTTTATACTGTGTATTGATGAGGAAGTAGTAACTCCCCCCCCCCTTGTCAGTTCCTAGTGAGTCATTAAGTTCTAGCATTAGTATATTTTTTAATTTAATGCTGTAAAAACTATGTATATCAACACAGTTTTATTCAATTTTTATACTGTAATGACAAAACTGTGTGTGCTTATGTCAGATATAATTTCTATTCCAAGCTTGCCCATGGTGCAGATCCATTTTTGAAAAATCAGGAGGGTCAGTCACCTGTGGATTTGGCATCAGCAGAGGATGTACGTTGCTTGCTTCAAGATGCAATGGCCTCACAGCAAAATGTTCCTACAGCACCAGCGTCTGCTCCACCTTCACGGCCTCCATCTATTGCTGTAGCGTCTCCTACACCTATACTGGCTGCAGCACTTTCCCCACCCGTGGTGACAGAGACTGTTATAATGCCCTCCGGAGCGTCAATGACTCTATGCATTCCAGTATCTCGTGCTTGTCTTTCGCCCATGCCTGCTGCAGAGGGATGTTGTGCAGCAGAATATGTTAAACCAGAAGGTGGAGTTCAAGACATGGGCGATGTAGCAACAGTTGCAGGATTCTTGGCGAGGTGAGTGAACTAAAGAATGCAACATCTTTAGGTACTTGCACAGGTGGCTGCGCGTAGCAAGACTTGAAGCTATCACAGTGACAGAATGATAAAATCTTCTCAGATGATCAGCTGTGTCATGTATGTTACAAATTGATTGGCCGGTCTCACCAAGATTCTCTCAGCTGTATATTGTGTTTGCTGTATGGGCTGGCATGAAATAACCTCAATTTGACTGAATGGACTTTTGTGAAATTTAATATTGGTAAAAAGGTAAACTTGCCACTGTGTGCTATAGTATTATGAAGGCATATGGCGGGAGTGGAGGTATAGCTCTGCCTTCCTTGACCTCAGTACTTAGATGGAGGTGGGTGGTCAGATTCATGCCCCAGCTGCTTTAATCCTGGAGAAATTGCCCTCAGTACATATTGGTGACTTTGGTAAGAATGTGGTGTCATAATTTAGTTTTCTCTCCCACAATGTGTATGGACTCCTTTATATTATATTTATTTTTATGAGGGCTGTTCAGTAAATATGATACCTACATATTTCAAAGATAGTGTGAGTGATTGTTATGTCATCTTATATAAACTCATGTAAATGAGTAGATGAAAAACAAAATACAGAACTGCCATAGGGAGACTTTAATGGTTTTTTAAATCAGTCTGGCATTTTGCTAACTGTGCACACTAGTTCTGAATGTCAGGGTACCTATTTTTTGGTGTCTGTTATTACCATGATGGCCAACCACCATACAACGAACATCCACCCAAACAAACCAGTCAGGTGAGCCACAGCCCACAAACCCAGAAACCAACAAAACTGTAAGGCAAAAGCTTGCATAGCAATTGCTCAAGGACACCCAAATAAAACAGCTGGTTCACCCATGTAACCTAGAATCTGAGGCAGCTACATGAGAAAAGCAGAAGAACATTACAGTGAGCAGCAGGTTTCTTCATCACAACAACCAAATGTAATAAACATACTAAATACTTTTGCATGACATTAGTTCCAGAAATAAATTGCAACAGCTGTCGCAATAGCATAACGGTGGAAGATAAGAGTAGATGTGTTATAAACTTACCAGAAACATTCTGGGGAGCTGAAATATATACATATGAAAATGCGACATAATAACTTTTTGGATGTTTTTACCAGACTTGTATGCCATTATATACAGGGTGTCCCAGGAAGAATGTGCCAGACTTCGGGAAGGTGTTCCTTATGTTAAGGAATGCCGATATAACCCAAAACACCTATGTCCAAAGTTGAACGGTTACGGAGAGAATGGCCCGAGAAAAGTGTGGTCTTCTGGCGGATCCACGCACTATACCTGTCAGCTGACAAGTCTTATCGATGTTTGTCCTTGAGTGTGGTGATGACGGCTCACACTAGCTGCATACACTCGCATACCAGAATGCGCAGTCAGCCATGTTATGATGTCAGTGCTTGCCCTTCATGTGTCATGTATAGTGCTTGGAACCCTAACGACAACTATGACTTGGTGTGCGAGTTTTTTTTTTGTAGTTCAATTTAATGGCTTCATGTCACTCACAAGTTAGTTTGATGTTACATACATTATTAACATTACAGAAACCACATATTCCTGGCAGTTTTAATATGTATTTGGTAATCAACAAGTGTGTAACACCTGTCAAAGATTCAAACGTCTCTGGCCATTATCTCCATAACCGTTCAACTTTGGACATAGGAGTTTTGGGTTATATCGGCTTATTTTAACATAAGGAACACCCTCCCAAAGTCTGGCACATTCCTCCTGGGACACCCTGTATTGTCACATGTAGGGGTGCATGACCTATAGATGGGTTTCAGGTTGGATGATTTGATTTATTGACACCTTACACATACCAATCTGAACTACGGGCAATACAGTGCAATCACATCCGCACTTTACAATTCACTGTTACACAGACTCGTGTTCACAGTCCTCACTAGTTGTATCCTGGCAGTGGATTCCTAACAGTCTCACTGTAACTTCAAATCATACACAAAGTCTTCTTTGAACAGCATTATTCCTTTCTTGTAGTTTTTTCAACAGGATGAAGCATAGAAGGCTGCTGTTATTATTTTGAATTTTATATGTTAACACAGAGTTTGGAGATATTAAAGGTCATACGCTTGTAGAGTTTGCATGAGGGTTTGGTTGGCAGTACACAAGTGACCGCTGAGGTGGATATTTGGTTGATAAAAAATTGTATTTAACAAGAGTTGGAACTTTAATAGTGGCAACTATTTGTTTACAACTGATACAAAATGGATGCATGTTTCAAAGTTTTACTGTCCTTCAGTGTAGTCACCAGCATTGTGTACAACCCGTTGCCAGTGATGTGGAAGTCGTAGGATACCTTTAGCAGTGCCTGTTGTGTTGATAGTTAGATTGGAGTGGTCTACTGCCGGAAGAATCTCTGGAACAGTTCTGAAGCGAATGCCACGGAAGTTGTTCCTTCATCTTAGGAATCAAGTTGAAGTCACAAGGGCTTAAGTCCAGGGGGTATGGTGGATGGTACAGCACTTCCCAGCCCCATCGATCGAACAAATCAGCCACAGCTTGCCATTCCTGCATTTCCATCAAATCTGCCAAATATCTGCTTATATCGTACAGTCTGATGGCATAGCTAGTTCGTTTCCATAAAATATCCCCTCTATAACCTTGTTATACATTAAAGTCTGGAAAGTATGATAACTGTGGTAGAAAATTTGCATCCTCGGTGTCCTGTTCCCCATGTTTGTTGTAGGAGTTTCTGCATGTGAATTTTTGTTTTAATGTCTGCATTTCAGCCTAGGCTTGGATCATCTTCAAGAACTGTTTGAACGTGAACAGATCACACTAGATATCCTTGCAGAAATGGGACATGAAGATCTGAAACAAATTGGAGTTAGTGCATATGGTTACCGACATAAGCTCATCAAAGGCATTGACAAGCTGTGCTCCAGTGCAGGTTGGTTACTGTACTGTATTCTTGTAATTGTGTATTTACCTTTAGCATGCTACAGACATGCATGTGTAGTGTAATGTCATATTGCAGGCATCTATAAAATTCTGAAAAATGCTTGTTGTAACAGATACTCATAATATCTGAAAATGGTTTAAATATGTACAGTATGTATGTATAGTACAATGTGGCACCAAGGTTTAAACAATAAAATTGACACTGTAATATCTGTTTGTCTTTGAAGCAGTTATAATGGGACTCTGAAAATACTGACGAAAAATTTGGCATTCTCATTTTTAGCATTATCTTAGTCAGAGAGTTAACAATTTTCTTAAACTTACATAACTTCTGCTCACAAGTGACTGCTAATTGGGCGGTTGGTATGAGCAGAAGGCCCTCCCACTATTTTCTGCACACCTGCAAGCTCAGATTACTTACGTATTCTGCCCATAATTTGCTGCACATATGTACATGTGAGAGTAAACACATTGACTTGTATCAGACACCTGAAACACATGACCTGAAGGACACACTGATGCTTACATACATACACTACATAACATGATATTCTAATGCTACAGTCTGAATATGTCCAACTCTTGAGGAGACATGTAGGCGGTGGTTGTGAATCAGCCATTGTGGTTAATACAAGGGTTGGATAAAAAGTGGCAACACTGCTGTAACATGAAAGATGTGCATCAGATGGCACTAGCGCCATCTGTCGCTCATAGCAGAAGTTCAGTTCAAGTAGTGCGGTGAGTGGCTCTGGTTGTGTTTCATTGAGTTGCATCGTGCATCGTCTTGAAGTCCAGGAGCCCAGTTCAAGCACCCTAACAACATGTTTACGAAACTAGAACAATGCTCCTGGATAAAACTTGAAGTTGCACGAGGTCGTAGTACACAAAACTGTTATCAGGGACTGCGAGAAGCATGTGGTGATGCTGCTTTGCCATATCGCACTGTGGCACGATGGGTGAGATTCTTCCATGAAGGGAGGGATGCCATTCAGGACGACCTCATGTTAACCACACAATTCAACTTCTTGCTTCTTTGCTGGAGGTCAGTCGTCAAGGGGCTGCGCGGGAGTTAGCTGCTGAGGTAGACGTATGTCACAAAACCGTGCTCCACATTCTGCATGATATTCTTGGAGACCGCAAAATTGCAGTGCATTGGGTACCCCATACAATGTCCAAGGTGCAACAATGGCAATGTTATGCAATTTCACAGGACTTGTTGGACCAGTACCAGAGGGAAGGTGATGACTTCCTTAGAAGGATCGTCACTCTGGATGAAACTTAGGCTTGCTCATACAAACTGCACTTGAAGTGACATTCAGATGAATGGAAGCATCCTGGCTCTCCTCGTCCAAAGAAAGTGCGGCCTACACAGAGTAATGTGAAGGCAATATTCACTGTGGCATATGACACTGATGGAGTTATACTGCATCACACTATACCTCAATGACAGACAGTAAACGCTGCCTACTACTGCAGTTTCCTTCCTAATCATCTTCATCTAGCACTCAGGAGAAAGTGACACACGTTTTGGCAATGAACCCCATCATCCTTCATGACAATGCAAGGGCTCAAACTGCTGACACTGTCAAGGATCTCCTTCGCCACTGGCGATGGGCGATACTGCAGCATCCGCCATACTCACCCGATATGAGTCAATGCAATTGTGATCTCTTTGCCAAAATGAAAGAACCACTGCGAGGGACACGTTACAACACAAGAGAGGAGATTATTCGTGCTGTAGGGTGGTCACTGCTGGACTTCAACAGAAGTGGACTTGCTGATGGCATACAACGCCTTCCACAAATTTGGCAGAAGGTGGTACACATGGGGGCAGTTATATTGAAGGAATGTAACTGTGTTTACCTCAGGTAATAAAATCATTTCAGAATTATAGAGGTGTTGCCACTACTTTTTATCCGACCATTGTACATGAATCTAACTATTTTTTCTGTCAAGTGACACATTTACTTTACCACAAGTGAAATGAAAATAACCCAATTCATGAGACAGCTGGATAGAATCTGTACCATCAGTAGTTCCAATTCTTGTTATGTTACATTGATTATTAGTTCATTAACTGGTTATGGCAGCTAATTTTCCTTGCAAAACCAGTCAAGGTTAATGAATTCCAAAGCCTCATTCTCTGAATTTAGTTTTGTGTTATCCTTGATCGCATTCAACAGTTCACTATGTTGTCATGGGAACTGAGCTGTGGAAGACAGATCATGTTGCCTGGACTGCATGTGTCTCTTATAATGTTAAGATTGCTTGAGCAACTGAGTAGCTGATGATGAAGGTTAAGGTCACCAAAGAACTCATTAGAAAAATCTGGAAGAGCGACATTCCTGTAATAGAAGCTGTAAGGTTCTTGTGCAGACCCAATTCAGTTCAGAGAAGACAAGTGGGTAGTGGGAGTAGTCAGTCATTAAGTCATTTAGCAGAGTAGTTAGTGAGCTAGCCAGTGTTCAGTTAGGCAGTATGTCAGTTTCAATAGAGTGCAGAGAAGTCAAGAAAAGAGTGAGTGCAATATTGTGAGCATTGGTGTAGCTGTAAAGTAACTGGTGGGACGTGAGCTGATCTCAGGAGCTTAAGTAGCTCCAGACTATGTAACAATGGCTGCTGAAAACATTGATAAACATTACAGCATTATGTTTTTGTTCTTGAAAGTGGTGACCATTATCAAAGAAGTCTATCTGGGGATCTGTCTTCCTGTCTCACCCTTTGATTGGCCACAGACATAACATAGACATATTACTTCATGTTCAGGTCTGAACAGTTCCTTTCATTGTCATCTTGAGGGATTAATGGGAATGAATTTGTTAAACAGTGTGCAGCGGAAGAATCGGAAAACTTTCTAATTCCCTTTGCTCACCAAATGATACAAGCCTTTGGGGGACTAGTTGTAAGGATGAGAGGCAGCTGGTATTGGCTCAAGACCATGACCATTGGCAGGCTTTGCTGTTAGTAGTGTTGAGCTTTCAGGTTCACCAACCACAATGGTAGATCTTTGAAAACTTGCAAGTTTTATTAATGCACTTTTATGATAGTGGAAAATAACGCAGCGGCACCCGCTCAAAGTAGTTTGGTGTGACAGCTTTAGCTGATGGGACAGTGTAACTTAAAATGTAAAACTTATTTTTTTACATGTTGTAAAAACATTTACTTACAGTACCAATATTATTAAAACATAAAAAGTGTAAACCCATGCACCATGCAAATAGTGGATGCTTTCAGTGCTTGAATCACTGGTTAGATACAGATTGTCTAGTGTAGTCTCCATGTAGATTTTCAGTTCTACAGTCATCAATAACACCTGTAAGTCATTAGAAATGTGTGTTTTAGGAACATTATGGATGCATCCATCAAATCCTGGCACATTATTGGTCGACCTGTTGGGTGAGGACAAGGAGTTCATGGCTGTGGAAGAAGAGATGCAGTCCACCATAAGGGAGCACCGTGATAATGGGCACTCAGGTGGTATCTTTTGCCGCTACAACATAGTCAGGGTGAGTGTAGATGAAAAATACTTCACAAAACAAGAAAAGTAAAATTCTTTTTTAGATTTTACTTTTGCTAGATTCAGACCGATAAAAGTGGGCCAAATCATAAACCAGGAAGACTGATGCGGTCCATCAAAAAGACCTCAGTTAGGACAGCCAGAGCCCTGGCTGAGACTGTAGCATGTACAGAAGAAACCTGAATGGAAGAGATAATTTGGCAGACCTGGTGTAAATGTGAGGATAATATTAAATGCATCATTCTCTTTGACCAAACAGGGGCACAGATGCTGGAAATGTGGAACTGTGTGTGATACACACGAGGTTTTATCGGAAGGTTCCTGGACTAGGTCAAAAAAATGCTGACCTAACTTACTCAATTTTCGCTGCCATCTCCTTCAAAATAGTCTCCTTGGGAATGTATTCAGCGATCCCATTGATTTTTGCATGCTTTGAAAGCACCATGGAAGTCATTTTCCTTAATGCTGTTCAGTACCACTTGCGATTCCCTTTGGATATGAGACACTGTTTCAAAACATCATCCCTTCAGTTGAATTTTCAATTTGAGAAACTAACCAAAATCATGAGAAGCTAAGTCCGGCGAGTACGGAGGATGGGTAACAATAACCCTGTTGTTGTTAGTGACAAACTCTGTGGTTTTCAGGAACATTTGGGTGGGCTCTTCATGATGGAGCAGTGTGGCTCATGTTCAGATTTTCTGTTAAGAGTTCCTGGAAAACTCCATAACTTATCCCAATGGTGTCTGCGAGCTCATAAATTGTTTGGCAGTGGTCTTCATGGATGAATTCTTGAATTTTTTCAACATTTTCTGTCATTTTGCTGGTGCTTGGTTGCCCTGAATGTTCGTCATCTTCAACTGACACTTGACCAGCCTTGATATGTGAATGTTATTCAAAAACCGATGTGCAGCTTAAAGAATGTTATCCACAAGGCTGACAAAGCATTTCAAGTGTTTCGGTAGTGGATTTACCAAACTTCACATAAAACTTGGTGCAGACACGTTGCTCAACTTTGCCATCCATTGCAGACAAAATGAAACACAAAAAAAAAACTCATGTAAAAACAATGCGTGTTGACAGCGTGGTGTCACTTGGCAGACTGATGCAGTAAGCTTTCAGAAGTGTGACTTTGGCCTCCGCTCTCATTTACTTTCACCGGGGTAATTACAAAAATAACAGTCCGGGAACAAACCACCTCGTACCGCATCATTTTGAAATATGCCTCAACAGCTATAATCTAGTGGCTTCAGAAATATGTAATTTGATGAACTGTATGTGAGTATGGAATAATTGTTAGACCCATATCACTTTTAACATCTTTCTCAAAAATATTTGAAACTATAATATATACAAGAACTTGCAGAACATATTAGTAAGTACTGGCCGATATGGATTTAGGAAAGGATTAAAAACAGATAATGCAATTTACAAATTGGCTACAGAGATTTTAAATTCTATGAACAACAAACAATTAGTGGCAGGTGTTTTTATGATCTGGAGAAGGCCTTTGACTGTGTAGATCATGATATCTTGTTGTCCAGACTTAAATTTTATGGTATTACTGGGAAAGATCATGCACTTTATGAATCTTGTTTAAGTAACAGATATATTAGAACAGTAATACATAAAAGTGATGTGAATTCTGTATCCTAAGAGTGGCTTAATGTTAGACAGGGAGTGCTGCAAGGGTCTGTATTAGGACCTTTGATGTTTATCTTATATATAAACGACTTGCCTAAAATATTAAATAAATTTTCTACACCTATACTTTTGCTGATGCTACTGGCATCTTATTTTCACATTCTAATATAAATGATCTTTACAGGAATATTCTTATAACAATTGGAATCTTAAATGGATGGTTTAGAGCTAATAAATTATCTTTAAACTTTAACAAGACACATTGTATTCAATGTAAAACTAAGACAATAATGTCGGATACTTTTACATTACGAGTAAATCATAATAATAAGTTTATCAACAGTACCTTCAGTACTAAATTCATGGGAATTATAGTTGATAGTGCCTTAATATGGAAGAATCATACTGATTTACTTGTAAAAGAATTAAGTAAGGCTTGTTAACATAATTAGAAATATTATATGTTTATTTCAGCTCTAAAGGTAATGTATTATTCCTGTTTTCACTCCTTAATGACCGGTGGTATCATCTTTTGGGAAAACTCATCTCATAGTTCTGTTTCTCTTCTCCAAATAGAGGCTATCAGAGTGATGTTACGATATGGCAATAGAGTCTCATGTAGAAACATATTTAAAGAGTTAAATATTTTATCATTTGCATCACAGTGTATATTTTCATTGTTAGTATTTGTATTGCAAAATAAAAGTTCTTTTTCCATCAAACATTGACTCTTATACTAGTAATACTAGACAAAGACAAGATTTGTATCTACCTCAAGCTAATTTAACTATTTCTCAAAAAGGAGTTTATTATGTGGGTATAAAAATATTTAATAAATTGCCCATAGAGATCAAGAACACTTCTAATAATTTTAAGAAGTTTAAGGTTGTATTGAGGCATTTCTTGAACACTCATATGTTTTATACTGTGCATGAATATCTGAATAGATAACTTTTATTATTGTTGTATTCATTGTGCTCTCTAGTTATGTAATAACTATGTATGTATTTTGTGACATATTCTACATCTATCTCTGGATCTCATGAACTTACAATAAATACAAATACAAATATTCAACACGTACTGCTTTGGTAATATATTGATGGTCTGTGAGTAGGTGGGTGTCCAGGTATGCCCCATTTGCCACATGGCTCTTTTGCCAGAAACTATTGAATCAGCTCAACTTTGTTCATGGGTTCCTTCATTTGTGACTTTAAGATGAATTCTCCTTCCTCCTCTATTTTTGAATGAAAATAACACTAAAAAGTTGTTGCCGTATAGTCTTGTAAAGGTAGTATTATAGAAAGAAAAGTACATATTCATTATATGGAGGTAACTAACATTGTCTTGAAATATGTTCTTTGTAATGTTTTGCCACATGTAAACATTTTTAAATAGCAATATATTTGCCTGTGGTTAATGCCCTGCATGGCTGTTAGAGAGTTAAATAGCTATCTCATTTTACTTTCTCATATGCATAGTACACATGAGAAGGTATTGTGATCATGAAAAAATTGATATCAATTTTTGAGAGATGAACACATCTTTTGCACCCCTGAATACAAAAAGTTATTTTTGGAATGCTGTATGTGTACACGCACAGCAGATTTTACATCTTACTGCGTATTCAGGACTTTATCCATTATAGGTCAGTGTATAAACGTTCTTGCACCAAAAATCAGAGCCCTTCAGATGGGCCCAAAAACACAACATGATTTTTACGAAGATGGCATAATGATAAGACCATATCACTAAATAAAACTGCATGGGTAGTGCCTTCAAAAAAATAATGGTACACGTATGCACAGTAAGGGCTGAAATTTCAGTTTTCTCAAAATGGGTTCTGCTGGTCAGAGAGATTTCATTGTTCACTATTCCACAACCAACAATGGTCTACCAAACAACATTCAATTTTGTTTCCAAGGTACATAGTTGAGGTCAACCATATATGAAAAATTATGTGCAACACCAACTTTCTGATTTATTTAATTCTTAACCACTACAGATCTAGAAATATATTGCTTGTACTTCTTAAGAAGGGTTTCCTATTTGTGTGTGATACAGTGGTCCATTCTGCACTGCTTCATGTGGTTAATTATGTTTCAGATCCAGAAGGTTCAGAATCGGAAGTTATGGGAACGATACTCCCATAGGAGACAAGAGGTTTCTGAGGAAAACAGCAATCAGGCCAATGAACGAATGTTGTTCCATGGTTCACCTTTCATTAATGCTATTGTACAAAAAGGTTTTGATGAGAGGCATGCCTACATTGGGGGCATGTTTGGGGCAGGTAAGTTACATATCCCAGAATCAAAATATTTCCCAGTAATACCTTTCTAGTGCATGTACAATGAAAGGTTGTAGAAATGTGCATATTGTTTTCATGTCTGTCTGTCATTCCCATGTCCTCATGTAACAGCTCATGGATTTTCATGAAATCTGGCATTGGGGAGTCGTACTAAAAATTGTTAGTGTAACTCACTAGATGTTTGTTGGAGTGAAAAATGTTCTGAACAAAGGTTGTAGAGAAAAATAAAATGAGTACTGTATGCCCAGTGTACTTTTTCCACAGTTTTTATGATTTTAGAGATAATTAAAAGAGGATTTTTAACCTTTTATCATCTTGTATCTCAAGAGCCATTGGACTGAATTTGTTCAAGCTTTGCAGTGAATGTCTTTGCACAGGTTTGTTGAACTATGTCAGATTGTATAAACGTCAGCAAGATAGAAATGGGAATTAATGTGAAAGCCTAAATATGGATTTGTAGGCCATACAGTTTGCAACCAGAGAGTTTTAAGTTTCTTAATGAAATGTTCCTCTAACTTCATTTTGTTGTATTTCGTGCAAAGCAGAAATGGTCCACCCAAATAAATAAAGGAAAAAAAAAAATGTGCCTGAGCAAGGATTTGATGTCTGAATCTCTACAGGAGAAGCCATAGAATTGTCCACTGCACCATTCCACTGAAGATTTCATAAGAATTTATTCTTTCACAGTCTTTTATGTTGCTTTTGACTGAACGTTGGGACTACAGGTGTGTTTGCACCTTCAAAATGCGAAAGGCTGTACCATGCAACAATATAATGTGCATGTTGTTGTTTTGTCTACAGTACCCTTCATATTAATGGCTATGAGAGGCAAAGTTGGTGTTTGTGTAACCTCAGATACATTGTATGGCCTCTTCTTAGAACCCCATTTATTATTGATTTTTGTGTTTAGAATCACTGAACACTTTTGCTGGATTTGAGGTTCTGGCATGGTGACTATGAAAAGTTCTGTCTTTTCAGATATAATACCATGTAGTCCAGTGAAAGTCAACCAGTGTCTCAGGGAAGTATATTGTCTCCATCTGCAGGGTCAAAGAGTAAGCCAAGCAAGAAACCAACATGAAGTAGGCAACAAGCAGAATCTGCTTCTGAATGTGATTTCTTGCTTGGCTTACTCCCTCATCTGAAGGTGGAGGTGATACGTTCCTTCAAAAATGTTGATCAACTTTCACAGAACTACAAAGCATTACATCGCAGAAGGTACAACTCTTCATGAACTACTTAGCCTGTTTAATGTACCATGTTTCCATATGGAACTGTAACTGAACTTGAAAGCAGGACTGCAGGAATGGAAAGAATAGTGGAATGAGTTCCTAGCTTATATACAGGTCAAGTTCTTAAAACAGTAAATTAAGTTTAATAATTAGGAGTTGGGAAGAAAAAAAAGGGGGGTATTGAAAAACAGCATTCACAAATTGCAAGCCCAGAGAGTAACAGAACGGAAATCCCAGAACTGTTGTTACCCTTTGCACACATTTGCTTATGTCCTGTTCAGATGGCCTAAGATTTTGCTTTTATTCCAGGAATATACTTTGCAGAGCATTCCTCAAAAAGCAACCAGTATGTATATGGAATTGGGGGTGGAACCGGTTGCCCCATGCACAAAGATCGGTCTTGTTACATATGCCACAGGTAATGACCATTCATTCATTCATTCATTCATTCATTCATTTATTCACATTCCATAAGATCTTTAAAAGGTCGAAAAATAGCCAGTTAGATATAGAAATTGTCAAGTAGCTTAATCACATCTTGCTTATCAATCAAGCAGCTGTCAAAAAACAATTAATAGTAGATAAGGTTTACATTAGTCATAAAAGAATTAATCTTAAAAACATTAAAACCCTTGACAATTTTAGAATAAAAAATTCAGTCAAAATATTATATACAAATCTTGCTTATACATTGAAGCAATTATCTAAAAACCAGTTTATAATATAAGAATAGTTTAGAATGTTAATATAATTAATGATAATAGCTGTAACTAAACATTGACAATATAAGATAACAAATTGAGTATAATTGGTAATAAGAAATGCAAGTAATATGTACAATTTAAAACGGTTTAATCACATAAAACTGTTCTGTCAGATAGTTTAAGTTTCTTACTAAAAAAGCTTTAATCCAACTACCATATTGCTTAAATAATTATATATTATTACAGGCACTTACTGTTGTGTCGAGTGACCCTGGGAAAATCATTCCTGCAGTTCAGTGCTATGAAAATGGCTCATGCACCGCCTGGACACCATTCTGTGATGGGGCGTCCAAGTGCTGGTGGTCTTAACTTTCCAGAATATGTAGTTTATCGTGGTGAACAGGCATATCCAGAGTACCTCATCACATACCAAATTGTTAAACCTGAAGAGACAGTGGCAAGTTGTGATGCAGAGGGCAGATGATTCCCTGTAACCATAACCACACCTGGTTCTGAGAGCTTGGAAACAGGCAGACGTTATTGTTGCTCTCGTGTTGTTGGCAGGGTTTTGAGGTATGTTCGCCTGTTTTTGGCCAGAGCTGAAGTCAAACAGGGACGTGGCACATGTCTCACTCATAAAAAGCCACAGCGACAAGCATGGGGAACTATTGCTATCCCATGGCCGGGTTAAGAGGATGGTTAAATATGTCTTACGTGGGTGGTGGTGGTGGTTCAGCACCTTTCCGATTCTTCTGTTTGGAAAGGTGTCTGACCTTTGTGATATCTACCAAGAAGCATGGTGCTACATTTGTTCTTCATGATTTCCACTCCATTTTCATGAAAAGTTGTTTATGCAACTCCTAGGCTAATGTGTAATTCAGAAGTGTTCTTGTTCATTCAGAAAGAGTAGACCTCGTTTGATGTTTATGATAGATGGCATACACATTGAAAATATCCTGCATTAGTACTCACAAGTCATCCATGTATGTTCCCTGGCCTTTCACAGCCAGTGAATGAACATTTAACATTTGCTAAGCAAAGTTCACCCATACTGTAGCATTGAATGATACGATTATTGTTGCATAATGAATTGGGTAGGATTTGGAAGGGGGGTGTGGTCTGTTCAAGGTCCTGTCATGGCATTTGCCTGGAAAGACTGAGGAAAACCATGAAGAACCTCAGCCAGGGTAGACATTCTCAGCTGAAATTCGAACCAAGCACCTCCTGGATAGAAGTCTTAAATCATTACCGCTAACCAACCAGACCTACCCTCCAAAATCTTTAAAATGGCCAAAGTACTATGTATACATGCCATTTTACATGAAGTCATGTTATGAATTATTAGGACTGAACATCATGGTTCAGTGATTAGTACTGTTCCTTAATATTCAGGAGGTCCTGGGTACAAATCTTGGCTTGGAGACTGGCTGTCTTTACTGTGGTTGATTTTCCTGTTCCACCAAGCAGATGCTAGAATAGTACCTCAAATTAGGCCCCAGTTTCCTCCTTCCACTTTTTCTGTTCATTATTCTGTACCCTATCATTTGGTACTATATGATCTGGGAGATTTAAATCATCATATAAATTTAATTCACGAACTTAACATAATCTGGCCTGTTCTTCAAATATCTAGGCATGCAAATTTTTTAATAAGGAAGTTCTTAATCGGCAATATATAATTATTGTGATTCTCTTAATGCCAATTCTTGCAAAAAATGAAATTTATTTGGCAATATTTAATTAAAATTTCAACAGTAAATTAGTCACTAATATAAAACTTGTTCATGTGCTTGTTTGTTAACACATTGTACTGTTCATCTGGTATGTACTTAATGGAGATGGTGATATTTAAAAGTGACAATAATTACTCCCCCTTCCCCTCTGTCAAAAGCATTTTTAAATATTAAAAAACATAAATACAAATTGTACTAATGAGCTCTTATTACAAGTATGAGTGCCCATTTGGATCCTGATGCTTGTGAAATTATAATGCATATACGAATGGTTTTCATCCTTCACACTGCGCCTAACACTGCCATCACCAAGAACAAACCGAGCCCATGTATTTGTATGTATACTTCTTGGTTTAGATGTCGTAGTGGCACAATTCTATTATCCATACTATTTATATCAAGAGTTTTTTTTTGGGGGGGGGGGTTCAAGTAATAAAAGCAGATTAATGAAGAAAACGGAGATGGAAAGCAATATGTCAGATTAATATCTTTCCTTTGTGCTGTTTTATGCAGCTAAAAATCTGTGTTCATGAAATGTTAAGCGTCTCATGGTGCAAAATTCTGTCTTAAGAATGAACTGTTTATAATAAAAATAATAACACAACTGTACATAATGTTGGCAAGTTGTAAGAAGATGATAATATATGGATGCAGAATATTGTATAGCATTGGTTTTTGTTGTTTCCTTCTGTAATGAAAAATATTTTATTATTCAGTGTGGGTGTGGGTGTACAGTAATGACCTGCATATTTTTCAAAGATTATATAAAATTTGAACACTTACACTGAATGACACTAATGTTGCCCAAAGGCATCATAAAAGAACTCCCTAGTTTAAAGTTTAATATCAAGTTTAATTTGAGACATACAATCCATGGAGCTTGTTATGAACTTTCAGAAAATCATAGAGTTTTAGTTCTTTTTTTTTTGACTGCACATATGCATACTCATGTGCACTTGACCCTCAGTGGCATTAAAGTTGTGTATCTACTACAGTAAGTGCAATGGCATCAATTCAGGAAAACCCCAGTGCGCTGTATGGTTTGCTGAATTCAAATCTATTGTAAGTGCTCATGATTTTCAACATACATACTGAAGAAAACTGCAAGTACCAGACTGACCTAACATTGGTTTGTTAAATTTAAGGAAACAGGAAGCATGTTAAAGTATGAAACAGCAGGAAGACAAGACAGTCCAGGAGAGGATGAGTGCATGAGGGTATCATGACGAGAGAGTCCAAAACGATCTGTCATTACAGTTTGCAATGTAGTGTATTCAAAACCACAATCTAAAATTTGTTGCATATGCAACTGAGATTGCAAGCTTACAGAATTCATCTTAGAGTCTGATTCTCCAGAAAGAGTCAAATATGCAAAATTTCTGTTAAATGAGATCTATGAAGATGAAAATTTTTTTTGATGGGTACTTTCATGTACGAGACTTTGTCTCACATTAGTAATCATGTTACTTATCATAGCTGTTGATTCAAGGAAGCAAAACAGCCACATTAAGTTTTTGAATGAGAAACATTTTGGATTAGAATTGTTTGCTTTCCCAAATGGAGGACACTGAAAGCAGAAACTAAACTGCAGTTGTTTTTCAGTAGGATAGGGCCCCACCCCTTTTCAGTCATAGCCATGAACGCTAAATTTCTTTATCAGTGGATTGGAAGACGTGCATTAATATCCTGGCCTCCAGGAAATCCAGGTCTTACATCTCTGAATTTTATTGTATGGGGATGTGTGAAAAACATTGTCCATGCAGGAAAAGGCTCTGCAAGAAGGAATTATGCTACTGTAATGAAAATCATGCCAGATATGCTTCATCATACCTCGGTCACAGTCGAATACCACTTCAATATTGGCAGAGCAACAGTAAGTGCTCACATCAAAACTTCTTAAGGGCATCAGGAGACTTCAAGAATTTCCGCAGATATTTAATAAAAAAAAAAAGATTTTTATGGATTATTGCATCTTGAAAATCAGCGCTTCTGTAGTTGTACAGAATTTTAAGTGTGTATAGGTGTTGTGTTGTCATCAAAGAATAATAATGTGCAAAGACAAAAACACCGTCTAATGTGACTATTTAAGTTTTATCATTTGAAGACTCATCACCCTTACATGTTTCGATCCCTAGGGATCATCCTCAGAGGGCATCAGTACTTTTTCGGAAACTACTGTTACAGTAGATGTTAATTATATACATACACATATAATGTCTGAAATGCACAATGTACACAATGCTCAACCTTTCACATTCACAGCAGCCTTCCTGGTGTTAAAACTTTTTAAAGTGACTCCAGTGATTGAGGCTAGCTCTTTCTAAGGGACTCAACAGAATAGGTGTTTTCCCTCACCTGAGGACGGAAACAAATCCAGTTTCCGAAACGTCGGGTTTTTCTTAGTTATCTTAAAAACCAGGACGATGGATAAAGTCCAAAAACCCAATATCTCCATGCTTTTTAGTTTTATATTATTATGTGAAGTGTGACCAAATATGCACCATTTTAGTCATAAAATCAGAACTCATATAGGGATGGGAAAAAGAAGTTGAAATTTACATTCCATATAGAGGAAACTGAATGCTATCGTTTCAAATTTTCACTTCATTGTCCTTTACCCAACAAATATAATGTAACACACAGTCGATGTAACTTGTTGGAATATCTGAAATAAAGACCATTCCCTATAAATTAATGTAATAGGGCATCATATGGAGGTGTAGCTTGATTATACTGTAATAGAGAATATACATAAGAAAATAGGTATACAGTTATATCCTCCTCATGCTCAGCTCCAACATATATGCTTAACACTTTGCGGCATATTATGACTTTAGGACACGTTATGTTGAAACACAGTATACCTTGCACTGGCGCCAGGCAGACGCATGACTGATGCGTGACAGACCTCTTGAATGTTTGCTTCGTAGTCAGTAACATGACCCCGCTGTTTATGACCCAGCTGTTTCCCTTTCTCACTCCAAAAGAAAATGCCTTTGTTCATCTTCCAGCTGCATGCACCAGGCACTAGTGCAAAATGGATCAAGGTCGGAAGAGGTTGAGATCCAAGCATTTTCTCAGAGAACAAGAAATATCTGACTTGTTCTCCGATGAGCTATCTGACGTCCCTTGTGAGTCTGCTAGTGATAGCGACTCACAATCCGATAGTGAGTGTGGCAGGGGCGAACAGAAAATTGTGGCCACAGACAGTGAAAGTGAAAGTGACAGTGGCTCCGACGAAAGTGCGGGTAGCAACATTGCGGGGAGAGCCACATGGGGAAAAGTAGACAAAACGCCTGCTTTGGGACAGTTTACTGGAAATCCAGGGGTGATGCAAATTCCATCAGACCCAACACAAGTGTCTGAAGTAGCAGAACTGTTTTTTGGAGATAGTTTCTTTGGCACGCTATGTCAGGAAACTAACAGATACTTTCTCCAACACCGTGAACATTATGACAGAAGTTATAAGGCGTTGAAGTGGGTGGATGTCACTTCAGCAGAAATGAGAAAATTTTTTGCAATAATCTTTCTAATGGGCCATACAAGGAGGGATAATCTGAAAGAGTATTGGTCAACAGATCCATTTTTAGAAATTCCAATTTTCGGCAAAGTAATGAGCCATAAGAGATTTGAGCAAATTTGGTGGTGTTTGCATTTCAATGATAATGAACTGCAACCACAATCAACAAGCAGCTTTTCAAAATTCAGGCCTTATTGAACTTTTTCGTTCAGACAGTTTATAAGCCAAACCAACAACTGTCTTTGGACGAATCTGTGATTCCTTGGAGGGGAAGGCTTTGTATGTGAACATATAATCCTGGGAAACTTACAAAGTATGGCCTACTTGTTCGTGTAGTTACTGAAAGCACTTCAGGCTATATTGGAAATTTAGAAATTCTGGCGAAGGAAAGAAATTACAAGAAACCATTCCTTCCGTTTTGGAACCCTATCTTGATCAAAATTACCATGTCTATCAAGACAATTATTATAACAGTGTGGCAACTGCAGAACACCTATTTTTGAGAAAAGTATGTGTTTGTGGAACAATTAGGGTGAACAGAGGCCTTCCTCCAGATCTGAAAGAGGAATGTAAATCCCTGAAACGTGGTGAAACCACATTCAGGAGGAAGGGGGATATTCTTCAGTCCTGGAGGGATACTCTTGTTGTGAATATGATTTCCACAATTCACAATTTGAGCATGGTTGATGTTCAAAGGAGACATGGACAGGTAAAGAAGCCTGTGTATTTCTGAGTATAATATGTTCGTGAAGGGAGTTGATAGAGCCGATCAGTACTTGGCCTATTATTCTCTTCCTCGGAAAACAGTAAAGTGGACAAAGATAGTTGCCTTATGGCTTATAAACTGTGCCATTTTCAATTCAATTTTGGTTTTCAAAAATTTAAACCCTTATTCAAAATTGAAATACAAGGCATTTCTGCTGAATGTGGCAAAAGCCTGGGCTACAGACCACACGGTGGCGGCAGAACCGGTGGCAGACACAGGCTTAGTACGACCGGGGCCGTCTACTCCCACCCCACGCAGGCCTCATTTTGACCCCCCTGGGTGACTCTCGGGTGATATGCGGAAACATGCCAAGGGGAAGCAGCCTTCTAGGTGATGCCGTGTTTGCACAGTACACAACAAAAGGAGTATGACTGTCTACATATGCAAGTTCTGTGTAATGCCACTTCACAAAGGGGAATGTTTCCAAAAATATCACACTCTCAAGCACTTCTAGGAGCTTTGGTAAGTGTTCTCCAAAAATTTTAGTTCATAAAATTAATTAGGAGATTTTATATTAATTTTTAAAGTGAACAGTGCACAAGTTAGGGTAGTAGGTTTAAAAATGCCGGTCCCCAGGGTGATTTAAATATTTAAATTGCCGGTCCACAATGTGTTAAGTAGCAACAACTTTACCAGCACTAACAGGGAATCAAATAAGAATATTGTTTTATCATCAGTTTAAAGACCTCATTCATATGGCCTAATGCACAGAGGCTCCAACATTATGCTAGCTTCAGATTTTATCTTTGAAAAATGAGGCACCAAGCAAAAAGGATTATGCCATTACCCAGCTATGAAAATATCTCTATCAGGATGGAAAATTAACAGAACTCACATCTGCTGCACTTTTAACACCGAATACATTCCATTAATTCTACCAAGCACTGCTGGTGTCCTTTCATCAAGACATATCCTGATTTGTTGTCGTTGAGGAAGACACAGAAGCTCAGTTAACGAAAATAATAGGCATAGGCCTGTAATTTACATTGTTTAAATGTATGTTATATTAATCAGTGACCAAGAATCAATTATCACAAGAAAATAGTATGCTATACCATTACATGAATAAAATTGTGAAGCGTTTTGTTTTTGAGACTACACTCTGGTAAGATAGATATGTTCTATACATGTGCGATGTATTTGGGGAGGAGAAGGCATTCGCCCCCCCCCCCCCAGGAGTTTTTAAAAGAAACCAGAATTAAATAAAATAAGGTAATACACCATTTATTATTATTATTATTAAAATTAAATATTTAAGAACACAGTTGTGTAAGGTATGATAAAAGTATGTGAAGTCACTTAAAACATTGTTCATTTACAAATTATGAACCAAGCTTGTTTGTTTCTCCAAGTTGAAAAGATCACCGATGATAAAAAAGAATACAAAAGGAAACCTGTTTATTGACCTACAGCCAGTTTTTAATGACAGGGAATAAAAACACCTGTAATATGTTTTAAAGTATCAGGATATAACTTAGTCGGTATAGTGAGTGGGCTACTGGCTGGATGACTAAGTAGTTGGGGTTTGATTCCTGGTAGAAGTAAGAGATTTTTTGCTTCTCCATAATGCCTGGACTAATCCTGGGGTCCACCCAGCCTGCTATACACAGGTTGTTGGGGGCTGTTTCCCTAGGGGTTAAAGGGGCAGGAGCGTGAAGCTCGCCATTCACCTTCATACAGTGCAGAGCATAAGAATAGTTAAGCTATACGTACATTCCCCCATATGACCTCACGGTTGAGTACATATTTAATTGAGCCCAAGGATGACTTTGCCTTTACCGTACTTTCTTCCCCAACACAACTACATCATTACTTTTCCTCGCCAGTTCGATATAATGCGTAGTGAGAGGAAAGGCAAAAATTAAACTACTTCTACCATGGAAATGCCATCCAGACGATCTACACAGTACAGATATGGGATATTTCGTTTGCGGGCAGGAATTTTATTAAAATGTGTCACGATATCCTTGTTCACAATACACATCTAGTCCGATCTCGTCGATCCGTGACAATCACGGTAGAGAGGGCGGCAAGGAAATTTCGCAGAATAGGTGAAATATAATTTTCGTATTAAAGCCCAATAATGTTTGTTATCAGGCCTGTTAATTATAACTAACATCACGATTTACTAACAAAATGAAATGTATTCGTAATAAGGGTATGTTTACTGCACAGACAGGCGGAATGTGATGAAATTCAAAACATGGGTTCTAAGCATCTATATTTAGAAACTCCATTTTGAGCATTAATGCACAACCATGCAAAAAGTGACTAGTCACCGCTCACGTAGAGCGTAATATACACAAAGGGACATTTTACCGTCTTGGCGTTTCGCCTCGAACTTGTTTATGTATATATATATAAAGAAATTGCCACAAGTGATGTAGATAGTGTACTGAATGTCATGATGACTTTATAATTGAAACAAAGCACTCCAACATATATTCGTATTATTTTATTGTTTGCAACTGAATTTTATGTGAATTTCTGTGTTTAGTGCTCATTGTTAAATTATCAGAAACTGATGTTATGTGAGTATCCATTCACGTGTTGGTGGCATGCAAATACGAGATCAGATCAGAAGTATCAGAAGTGGCACAGATGTAGGAGTTAGGGAGACAATGCACCGAGGTTTATGATCCCTTGTTTATTTTTATTTCTAACTGGGTGGTTGTAGAACGGGCTGATGCATAATATGAAAGAATGATTTGCAGAAAACAGGACCTTTAATTTTAGCTTAAAATAATGTACGAAACTTTTCAGAAACTGCTTAACGCGTGATTTAATATTGAGTGCCGTGGGTTATACCATTTCGTTTTACTATGTATATTGCTATATTACTTGAATTTGTGCGTCATTAATTCATTTCGACGAGCAGATCTCATATTTGCTTTAGCTCATTTGTAAGCTGTGTATTTAGCAATGCAAAGGCATATAACCCACAGTATGGCTCTTACGATAAATTTTAGCAGCCAAACGAAGAGCCCAAAGCGCCAAATCGGATTTCCTGTCCCCAGTGCCATCTTTATTATAAGTTTGGTGAAGGACCAGAGGGTGATAAGGAACTGAGTTAACTGATTAACCCAAACATAACCTTATAATAAAATCAAACCTAACCGGAATGATGTACTGTGGAATCAAAAAGAAAAGCCACACAATGTGTGCAGTAGAGACCACATGCACATGGTTGTGCACCATGTATCTTAAACTCAGCTTCACACAGCCACCACCATTCGAATGTAATATGAATAAGGGTATGTATATCAGACACATTTTACTTTGGTATAACAGAGCCTCAACCTCTCACAACCCTATGGGCCTCCACTGCCAGTTACAGGGATAGCTTTATAGCACTCTTCTATCATGAAGTGCTCTTGAAGTGTTGTAAATTACAGCAGATACAGATTCAGGAAAATTGGCAAATGTGTTTGAAAAGGATGAAATTCCAACAGCACAAACTTTGCCATAAATTGCATTCAGGGCAGTGGATAATTGGCATCATGATACAATAACACTGGAATTTAGTCACTACAAAGGAACAGTTTGTTCTCCCATATGTTATTTATTTAATTATACTGGCACTAACCCTAGCTGTATACATTACATTCCCTGGATCCAGAGTTGGTCAAAATGACTGTAGGATGAGGAATATATCATATAAATACAAAAACACATGTACAATACAACTGAAGTTTTCACACAAGAAAACAGTGGTTATACATGAGACTATTAAAAAATACATCCCCATATATACATCAATACTACCAGCCATTAAATGGATGAGTCATTTTTTAGATAGCAAGTATTCATGAACAGAGTACAATGAGTATGTGTTTAAGTATCGTTTTAGTGATATTTTAAATTGTGCTTTTTCATTCATAAGACTTTGAGATCAGATGAGAGATTATTGAAAATTTTGATCCCAGCATATTGTATGCTTTTCTAAAAGCATGAGATAATGGATAATGATAATAATTTTTTAATTAGAACATAATTTCCTCTTAATTTTGTATAATTGAAGAATTTGTGTTACAGATGACAGTGCATCCCTGAAGGAATGAGTGTTTGACCATATCCTGTAGTAACACCAGTAATCATGTCAGAAGGCAGAAAGCTGTTAAAACAAGCCGCTATGCAAGTTGGTGCTGGTGGCTCTGCAGGTACAGATAAAGAACAAAATTTTATATATTCATTTTCAGTTTTAGTTTTCATGCAGTAAATTTATAAATTTTTATGTGACCTTCTGGGTTTACACATGTTTCAGGAACCTTTTGAATATATGTGCCCATGTGCATATGATCTTATTTCTGGAGTTCTTAATTTTTTTGACATTTATGTTTTAGTATAGTTAGGTTTATTATTATGTTGTTTTGGCGCTGAGTGTGTAAGTTGCAAGATGCATATATGAAATTGGATTTTTCAGTTACAGTGTTGCAAAACCAAATGCCGTAGTATTTAATCCTGTGCTTAATATGAGAACCTGATACTTGAGGAATGTTGTTTAATACTTGGTGAATTTGTGATGACAAGAGTGGAAAAACACAGAGGTAAAGGTAAAGTTGTCCCTGTACCTAATTAATTAAGCACTATACCATGAAGACATGAGGAAGTGAGGTAAAGTTGCACCATTCATGACTTCGGATGTAGATTGAGGTGAGTGGTTAGCTTCACACCCTGGCTGGGTGGGCCCCAGGACTGATGTGGATTGTGGAGAGTAGAGAAATATTTCTTGTTCCTGCTGGACATTGGTCCTTGGCCATCCAGCCCGTTGTCCATCACTACACACTCTAGATAGAATTCCCTACAGCACACACTGTGTAGCCTCAGAATGCTGTGACTTATCTGGTAATGGCTCCCAGTGCTGTAGCTTCCTCAGCTTCTGTCTTCACTGCCTGACACCTTTCAGCTGCAGCCGCTGAGCTGATCTAACCGGCTTCCAACTGTCAAAAAAAAAAAAAAAAAAGCCCAATTCAAAGTTATGTTACAACCAATGATCAGTCGACCAGTCTGCCTTGGTGTCTAGGGCACAGCACCATATTTTTATTACGGTCATACAGTTGCAGGTTTGTTGATGTGGGGCACCCTCTCCGATGAGAGGATGAGTCTGTTATTTACAATTGCTGCTGGCCCTCGCCAGTATGTCATTTTCAGGTCCGAGTCCCACGGGACTCATGACCATATTTTTCTGTCTCAGATTGAAGACTCCCCCAACCTGGAGGGCCATGTCCCCATATTTATATTGCCCCCCCCCCAGGAATAGGGTGGTCCAGTTATACCCCCAGACACTGAGTTCCTTTTTTGTCACCTGTGGCTCACAGGGCTATGGTGGAGATATTCGAACCTGCCTCCACATGGGAACTGACTCACAGTGGACGGTCGGGTCCTTATTTAGCCGCATAGAAGACACCTCTCACAACAGTTCATCTTTTGTTGCATCACGTAGCTATCAGCACAGACTGTTTAGAGAACACTGCTTCCCAGTTACACCATTGTTGTTTGTTATGAAGCTGTTCCCTAGCAACAGACTTGTTTGCAGAGCCATTCCCTAGCAACACCTATCTCTGCTGGCTTCACAATTCTGGCTTTCAGCAGACCTGCCATAACATACACAAGGTGGTTGAAATATGACCGGGACTGATTTGTGTGTAAACAGGCCACACTGCGCAGCGTTGTGCGACCTTGAGAGAGTGAAGCCACAGCCTCCACCCTCCCTCCTGTTTGGGTTAGAACCTGTTCAGTCCTGTCATCAAAATAAGACTTGATTGCAGAAGTACAATCGTGTCAACAGCAAACAACCACACACAACCAGAAGCACCAAATAACCATAATTTACACTGTCATTCATAAACAGAATTACAAGGAATATAGTTATTAAATGTTATACATGCTTAGCAGAAATATATTCATCTAGTGAATAAAAAGCATTTGTTGTGAGGAAACTTTTCAGTGTGCGTTTAAAAATCTTCACATTATCACACATCCTTTGTATATTTTGAGGAAGATTATTATAAACCATAATGGATGAATATAACATGCCTCTCTGGATTGAAGATAATCTCACTGATGACGCATGTAGCTGTCCAAACTGTCTAGTGTTTATATGATGAATATTATTGTTGGTTTGAAAAAATTGCGATTTCTAACAACAAACATCAATATAGAATAGATATATAGGCTAGGAACCATCAAAATACCCAACCTCTTAAAACCTTCTCTAACGAGTTTCCAGGACTCAATCTCAGCATAACCCTAATCACTCTTTTTCGGGCAACAAATAAACTTTTCATAACTGGAGAAGAACCCCAGAATATAATATTATATTCAAGCTGAGACTAATAATAAGAAAAATAGACCATTCGAAGGGCTTGTAACTTCCTGAGCATAAAACACACTGTATTCAGTTTCTTTAATAATTTTTCAGATTGTTTTTTCCAATATTATATTTAAGCATCCTGTTGCACTCTATACAATAAATGACACAAATTCCGTCCCAAGTGCAAACAATATATATTATATGTCTTTGATCTTGTTCTTTCTACACTACATGTTTCGGCCTCTATCGGCCATCATCAGGTGTATACTCTTAACGTTGCTGCCACACTGAACTCGGTCTAAAATTTAACATTTAAAA
>NW_019725851.1:36931-93556 GCF_002891405.2 Cryptotermes secundus
CCGAGTTCAGTGTGGCAGCAACGTTAAGAGTATACACCTGATGATGGCCGATAGGTGCTGAAACATGTAGTGTAGAAAGAACAAGATCAAAGACATATAATATATATTGTTTGCACTTGGGACGGAATTTGTGTCATTTATTGTTTTTTCCAATTAAATTGACAATCTAAATACATACCTAAAAAATTAACATTATCAACATCTTTAAGGCTAAAATTATTTTATGTTACCGATAATGTATACTCTGGAGACTTAGGAGTCACAAATTTAATCAGGTGAGTTTTACTCAAATTAAGTACCAGATTGTTATTTCAAAACCAGCTTGAAACCCTAGTCATAACTCAATTTAATATTCAAAGAGTTTAGGTCATTTGAAGTAATTAAAATTGTTGTGTCATCCCCATACAAAATAGTACATGCTATATCCTTAAGAGTACCTGAGAAATCATTAATATAAACATTACACAACATTGGTCCCAGGACAGATCCCTGTGGAACACCAAACCTTACAGATTTCCATTCAGAGATTGTAGTAATCGAATTACAACTCTTTGCATTCTGTTATTTAAATAAGTCTCCAGCCATTTCAAAATAGGCCCTTTGACTCTATACATCTTCAACTTTTGAATCAACACATCATGACTGACACAATCAAAGGCCTCTGTCAAATCACAAAAAATACCTACCACAAACTCCTTATTGTTCCATGCTCTAAGAACAGTATCAGTTAGATTAAAGACTGCGGTTTGTGTAGAAACATCCTTACGGAAGCCATTCTACTCAGGAGCCAGGATATCATTTCTTATAAAATGCTGTTTGAGCGTGCTAAACACTAATATTTCAAATAATTTAGAGAAACTTGTCAATAAAGATATTGGTCTATATTTGGCAATTTCAGTAACATCACCTTTCTTAAAACATGGTATAATATTTGCATATTTCAATCGGACAGGACATATGTCCGAACTTACAGAAAGATTATAAATATAAGTAAGTGGTTTTGCTATCTGTTCACCACATAATTTAATAATTTTATTTGACAACGCATCATATCCGCAAGAAGATTTATTTTTTAATGAATTTATCATGCTTAATACTTCTGCCTTAGTAATTAGAATATTTACAATTTCAGAAATCTTATCTGTAGAGTACTCAGATGAAAGTGGTAAAAACATACATTATTAGAACTCTGACCAACTAATTTGTTAACTGAACTAAAAAAATATTAGTTAAATGCCTTAGCTTCATTCCTACTATCAAAACAGTAGAACTTACGTCAGCCATAGCTGGCATAAAAGTAAGGACACATTATGTACGAAGGGGGACCCAAAAATAACCGGAAACAACCTGTTGCGCGCGCATGCTTTGTAGTTACGAGTTGTGCTGCTAGGTGGTGTTGGCTGGGGGTCTCCTGCGACTGTTAGTGAGCTGGTGTCAGTCTGAGTTAAGTGGTTTGTCTGTGGTGCTCTGTTGTGTGTGTTCGTGTTTCAACCCTTTGGCGATTAGTGAGATGGCCGACCAGAAGGAACAAAGAGAGTGCATGAAATTTTGCTTTCTGTTAGGGAAAACTGCACTTCACTCTTCAAGTCGCGGCAAACATTCACACGGTTTTCTCTTTGGTCATCTCCAAGCAAGCGAGGAACAAATTTTGCAGACACCCGTCTCATGTGCAAACCTTCGGTTAAAATTCGCTGGACCGTGCTCCATGAGATGTTCGTTTCCTCAGAAAGTTGGTCAGTGGTCTTTGGACGATCTTCATCAATTTCACGCACACTCTTTGTTCCTTCTGGTCGGCCATCTCACTAATCGCCAAAGGGTTGAAACAGGAACGCACACAACAGAGCACCACAGACAAACCACTTAACTCAGACTGACGCCAGCTCACTAACAGTCACGGGAGACCCCCAGCTAACACCACCTAGCAGCACAACTCGTAACTACAAAGCATGCACGCGCAACAGGTCGTTTCCGGTTATTTTTGGGTCCCCCCTTGTAAGTGCACAGTTCTCCCAACAGAATGTAGCAAAGTGAATTGAAACTGGTCATTGCAGTTGGGTCATCTTTAAATTATTTGTTTACTTACTCATATAACAGGTCTTATACACACATGATGAGTGGAGTTATTGGATTTCATTTATTAACTTCAGGGTTTGTGGAGGTGTGCATTATGCACCCCCTTGATTTGGTGAAGACAAGGTTCCAGATCCAGAGTAAGAAAATCAGTGTTCCAGGAGATCCAAACTACTACACAGGCATTGCTGACTGCATGAAGAAAATGTATCAAAATGAAGGATTCTTTGCATTCTGGAAGGGTGTATTACCTCCTATTCTAGTTGAAACTCCAAAACGGGCAGTTAAAGTAAGTGAACCTGTTCTTTTTAAGATGCAATTTAGTGTCTTCTCTTATTCATGTTTGTCTCCCAATTGGTCTTTTCCATTCAGATTTTCCAGTCAAAATTTTATGTGAATTTCTAATCTCTCTCATGCATGCTGCATCCCCTCCTATCATATCCCTGATTTCATCAATTAATTTGGTAAATAATACAAATTACAATACTTACTATACAAAATTTAATTTCCTTTATTTGATTTAATTGCAGTTTTTTACATTTGAGCAGTACAAAAAGTTATTCCTGTTCGGTTCATCTGCACCAACACCACTGGTATGTTTTCATTGCTGCTGTTTTGGCACTTTTTCTATTTATATATAGAAGAAAAAAGCTGTTGTCTTGAGTCCACAGTCTGATTTGTTTGCAGACTTTTTCACTGGCAGGCTTGGGTGCTGGAGTGACGGAGGCAATCCTTGTCAATCCTTTTGAAGTGGTAAAGGTGTCATTGCAAGCCAATCGTTCTCATCTGAAAGAGGTCCCTAGCACATGGACAGTCACAAAGCAGATTGTGTCCACTCAGGTATGAGTAAGCATATGAAGAATATTTCCTTGAATTTATGTCCTCGTCATTCCCCCAGGTAAACTCTGTGAATACGCAACCTTCCAATAAATAATATCTTATCCTGAATGTCCCCAAACATGTTGCAGGGTATTGGCTTCCAGGGCCTGAACAAAGGTGTGACGGCTACAATTGCAAGAAATGGAGTGTTCAACATGATTTACTTTGGATTCTATCATTCTATGAAAGGCTATCTCCCAGAGTATAAGGTGGGTATTATGCAGTTTGCATGCTGTGAGGTTCATGTGCTGCTCATTCATGCTACAGTTGTTACTGTGCCTGTGTTGATTAAGTTTCAAAATCAATTTAGAACCCACCACTGGCACCACCATTGCTTGGGCTTTTGGCCTGTTCCAGCTCCTAACAAAACTCTTGACTCCATCTCATTTGTTGGTATCAACATTTCCTCCCATGAGGTCTGTAGTTCAGTGCACATTTTGAGATCTGCTCCTCTTTTTTTCTTCTGAAATGTTCATACCAACTTTCCTGATTTTCTTAATCATGGATAGCAATGAGGTCATGTAAAGTGCTTGTCTTATGTCTTAATTATATTTTGTCTCCAGTAGTTTTTACCCTGTTGCTGTTCTTAAAGAGGTGTATTTTATATACTGCAGTTTGTTTGCTTTGTTGTGAGGTCAGAGGCAAGCTCTGTGAACCATATCGGATAGTAGGTACTGCAAGGAGTTTATAAAATATTAAAATTGTTTGTTTTTGGGCTTCTCCTAAAGTGTCAGTTTTATTATGCCACAAAGTTGCTGGAACTTATGCAGTTTCGATTCCATGTCTTAGTTTTTTGTCCAGCCTAATACGAATCCTAAATAACTGAAATGTTTAACTTGTCCTATTATGTTGCTCTTAATCGCAGTGTTTACTTTAATGGGATCTTAACCTTTAAATGGTAAAACCTAAGCTTGCTCTTGTGATATATCCATGTTGTATCTTACTGCTGTCATAGTAAGTTTATGAGTACCTCTCTGCAGTTCATCTTCTGAAGATGCAAACACTGCAAGAGCAAGAAATGTAATATTCGTTCACATATATCCCATATGAAAAGGTATTTATATCCTTATATCAGTTTTGGTTATGTTCTATGTATATGTAAAAAAAATCAGCGATTATTGTCTTTTTAACGAGATTGCTGTCACTGACATGCATGCTGACCCCATTTGAATATTTAACCTTAGTTATATCATTTATATACAAGAGGAAAATAAGTGGGCCAAGAATTGAACCTTGGGGTACACCAAATTTTACTTCTGCCCAACTAGATGAGCTATTAATAGAACTGGAAGGATTAGTTAAATTGAAAAAATCCACCTCATTGGGACTCAAAATAAATATGTTTGATAGTGAAGTAAAATTAAGGTTGGTTTATGAGTATGCAACTGTGTGATTACAGGATCCTGTGCAAGAATTCTTCCGTAAGGTTGGCATTGGTTTTGTATCAGGTACATTGGCATCTTGTGTCAATATCCCATTTGATGTTGCAAAAAGTCGGATTCAAGGACCACAACCAGTTGCAGGAGAAATTAAATATAGGACTACATTGAGCTCAATGGCTATTGTATACAGAGAAGAAGGGTAAGTGTCATACTCCCTCCCTCCCTCTCTTTTATCTCTCCAGTCTCAATGCTTGCAATCATATTGCAAGACATGTGGTTGTTACCATTTCCACCCTAGTCACTCTAAGTTTATAGTAGAATGCAGTGAAATTCTCAAGAGGATATCATCTGGATAATAGTATAAATGATCAACTGGAAACTTATTTCTGACCGAAACAAATATGTGCTTCTTTTGTATGGATATTTTCTTCCACACAGAACTGCAAAGCAGGACAAACATTCAATAGTAGGAAAACAAACATCCATACAAAAGAAGCATACAAATACATACTCCAAAGAGAATAAAACTTCAGTCACAATACTACATAACAAAATCAGAAAAAAAAAATACATACAGAACTAGTAACAACAATAGTACATGAATAATTATCCATAAGACATAAAACAAATGTTAACAACGAATCCCATAAGACATTATCACCCTCTGATATATGACAAGGATCATGGATACCAACAAGACATACACACTAGTATAAATCATTTTAATCCTAAGATTAATTATAATATATAGAAATCATTGGATTTTAAAAAATAATACTAATATGGATCAATCTTAGGACAATTCAGTAACAAGCAGCATAATTAAGAAAACAATGATGAACCAAATCATGGAACGAAACTTGTAGCAGATGTTAAAACTATGTTAATACAGTGATATTGGATTTTGTTAAAAAAAATTGTTGTGTTAATGGCCAAAAAACCACAACACACAACAGGATGCAGACAATAAAGATAGCTACATTATTTTAATGTTCCAGATGGCGTGCTCTTTATAAAGGTCTCCTACCCAAGGTCTTGCGTCTTGGACCAGGTGGTGCTATCATGCTGGTAGTGTATGATTATATGTACCACTATCTGACTCTCAGATTTCCAGACTAGATGAGTCTGATCTTCTCATTTATTGAAGTGTTAAGTATGCCACCAAGTGCCTGTAACTTAGTTACTTGCAGATTTGTTGCTTATGTTGAACTTTATATATTATGTACAGTATAGATAGTTTATATGTTTTATAATATTTTTATGTAAAAAATCAGACTGTTACCCCAGAAAAAAATGGATTCTAATGAAATGCTATTCATTTGTTGGTAATAAAATAACATTTTCATTGTAATGTTTGAAGATTTTTGCCAGTGCATGAAGTAAGTAAAGGTATCCCTGTAACAGGCTGTGGAGGCCCATAGGGTTGTGAGATGTTGAGGTTCCCACATTTTCTAGACAGTGGGCTCATAGATGGTGGTAAGGTTGTCAGCCTCACGTGCTGGCCGCCCTTTACCCCAAGAATATTCCTGTACTCATTTCTGTTAGAGGCTGAGTCGACGCCAGGGCCATAATGCAGCTGGAAGGATTAGGTAAATTGAAAAAAATCCACCTCACATAACATTAAATTGCATAGTCTTAGCTGCACTGCTAGTCATATTATAACTTTTCATGCATGTTGAACTTTGCCAGGAACTGGTGCAAAAATAAAACACAAAAAAGTTTGTGGAGCACCATTAAGAGGAATGTAACGTGTAGTTAATAAAAGGTTTGGAAAGTTACTCCATGTTTTGAATGCTTATAGTTAATAATAAAGAAGATATAGAACAAATTACTGTAATTCTGTGAGTAAGGGAAGTCCAGACAGAATATGTGCTCTGGTATATGAACTTATACAGGAAGAAGATAATAGCTGAGAAGAAGCATTTGGTCATAAATTTCAAGTCTTCATCTTTGCTGATTCCTGCTTGACTTGTTTTGGAGAGAAAAATATAAGCTTGTCATTATTAAATGCTGCGGGTTGCCTATTGTATTGTATCATAACCTGTCTTTAACAGTAAGTAGTGGTCTAATATACTGAAACAGTAACTTCAAAAACAAACTTTTAGGATGGACAGTTTTGCAATAATGCAGATATGTTGCTCTGTTTGTGAGAAAAGTCTTGCCCAAAGCTAATGAATGTAATGCATGTTATACAAAGGCTTATTTAGAGGAACATCAACATTTTGAGCTTCCTTAAACATGAAGAAAAAGTTCTGGGGAAAACTAATCACCTTGTTTCCTTAGATATGACATGAAAAGCATAGAAAATGATGCCACCAACAATTCCTCATTGCCATGGGAACATGCGTGGTGTGTGTGTGTGCTCCTCTCACTAGCACCTACAACAATTGATTGGGTCTTATTCATATTCTATATTTGGTTTGTCCAACATAGGTCAGTGCCTGGTGAATAATGGAATTTTAACAAAAAATGGGCCCTTCTGGGAGCCTCAAACAAAATATGGCAATTATCTCGAAAATGGCCCTATTGGTACTGATTACATTTCAGTAATTTCTTGAGGCCATCTCCCTAAAAAACTGCATAGGTGTTATCTTCACGAAAATAACAGCATGTATACCAGAAATCCATATGTGTAATGTCAGTTTTGCCTAAACTGGCTTTACTGGGCTGACAGATTTCATTGTCATTTGGTATCCTGTAACCAGCTGTGGTCTACTGAGCAACAGTCAGTTCAGTTTCTAAGGTAATGACTAAGTCATGGTCAGCTATTTATGATGAGATAAAGAGTCAACATGAAATTGTGTTCAGACTTGAAAAGAAAACAACCGAAATCTCCAAAATGTTAAAGCAAGTGTATGGAGAAAGGGTTATATCAAGAGTACTTGTTTTTAATTGCATAAACAGCCTTCCTAAGGAAGGAACACAGTTGAGATTTACAGCTGACCTGGACGTTTATCATCAAAATTGAATGATAAAGCCAAAAAGTTGAGAATCCTAGTGTGGAGTGATCCACATTTTACTGTCAGAATAATTTCAGAAGAATTTAATATCAACAGAGAGACCGTATGATTGATTTTATTTAAAAATTTAAAGATGAAGGAAGTTTATGCAAAGATAGTGCTTAAGAACTCAACTAATGGACAGTTGCACTGGAGAATGGAAGTTGATTCTGATGTTTTGCAACATATTGAAGAGAAGAGGGGAATGATCAGAGTTGTTATTGAGGATGAAGTTTGGGGGTGTTCAACATAATCCTGAGAGTGTGTGGCAGGGCATGCAATTGAAATCTCAAGGTTCACCCATTCTGGATGCATGGATGTCAAAAAGTCAGGACAATGCTGGTCTATTTCTTTGATTGCAAAGGTGTAGTACATCAAGAGTTATATCTCTAAGTTTTGAAACATCTGATACAGCAGGTTCATTATGTGAAGCCAAAACTGTTTCGAACCAGTTGATCCTGCACCATAACAGTGTGCTCTCACACATAACTCATTCCATCAAGAAATGTGGAGTGAGAAATCAGTCATGGGCATGGAACATCACACTTATCAGGTGTTACTTGTGTGTAACTTCTTCCTTTTCTATACCGTAAAGAACTGTGTCAACATATAACATCATGGAAGAAATTCAGAAGGTTATGACAACCTTTCTGAGCTACTTGAGGGTTAGTGACTCCTGGAAATACTTCATCAGATGGAAACAACACTGAAATTCATGGAGGAAGAACCACTTTGCAGACATATACAGTTCAGAATAAAATTTAATACAGTACTGCCTGTGAGTACTGTTTCATTATTCACTTGTAAGATGTGGTATATGAAAAAATACTGTGATGATGGAATAAATAAGGCTTTAGATTTTGATGGACGTGCACCTCATTAGCACCTGAACGGTTGGACAGATTTTATGTGTAGTTTGTGTTTTAGAGTTATCCATCTAAGTTAGTGCACAGTGAGTATGATCACAAAATAAAGCTATATTTTTCTTTAACACAACTAACAATTCTGATTATGTTTCAGTAATTTGTGAAGATCATCTCCTAAATAAAACTGCATAGATGATATCTTCAAAAAAAGTAACAATATACATGCACTAGGTCCCAAGTGCAAAATGTCAGTTTTGTGTAAACTGGCTTAGGCAGTTTACAGATATCACTGCTGTTGTGTATTCAGTAACCAACAGCAATATATTGAGCAATGTTCAATTTCATATCCAGTCATATGTGAGGAGATGTGTCTCTGTACTGATTTTTTAAATTATTGATTGTAAAACAACTTGCAGAATATGGTCATGCCTGCAGGTGGATGAGAGACATTACAATCAGAATAAGAATTTAGAATCTGATCATAAGTTTTAAGTTGTCTTTAGTACCATAGCTGGATTAGTGAAACATTGCAAGTACAGGCTGAGGACACTGCTTTCTATAATTTACACAGTTTATAGCTCTCCAGGAGGAAGCACAGCATGAGGAAGTTGTGTTACATTTGACAGGATTGCAACATAATCAACAGAACGTGTTAAGCTTCTGATTTCCTCCATTCACTAAACACATCTTGGATAGCTTTTATCAGCTTTGATTACACTGGATAACTATATGATATAGCAAGTAAATTTCATCATTTGAGGTATGTGTTTTTATAATCCAAGCTAGTTCACATTGTTTCAGGCATGCAAATTTTGTAGTTATTACTGTATGCTTAGTTCTTCTCAGTAACATTTTAAAATGGAAACAAAATTTATTTTGTTAATTGCTGACTTTTGAAGAATTAACATAACCTGTTTCCAAATTTCTAAAAGAAAATTCTTGCTGTGGTTATTTTATTCATCATAAGGTTGCATATGAAGCTTGAAGTAGAATTTGATTACAGAGATGTGTATTTTAGAACTTTAGTAAGGGTGTCATAGTCATAGCATTACAGTAACATGAAAACAAATTAAAGTGACACTTTTGTTGTGTATTCCTAGTCAGTAATAGAATGTTACTATGGTTAACTCCATACGCTTCATTGACTGTGAACATTCTGTTCAGATCTTTAACCCCTGAGCACTACTTACAGAGGCACACAGATTTGCCTGCCAGCTGCATTTAAATGGTCTCTGGGTTATATCAAATTGGAAAAAGAGAATAAGTCACTCGTGGAGTAACTCTCTGATCTTTAACTGGGTCCAAAAGTTTTATTTTATTGTCCATGGGTGAGTGCAATAATTTGGCTTTACTAATCACCCGTTACATTGTTATAACAGTGCATACATGCAATCCAGCTAGAGAAGTGTTACATTTTGTTAATACTAATACTGAGAAGAGGAATGCATACAGAGTTCTGGTAAGAAAACCTAGAGGAAAGACACCATTTATATGACCTAGATATAGATGAAAGCATGATGTTGAACTGAATCTTGAAGAAATAGGATGGGAGGGTGTCAGGTGGATTCATCTAGATTTGGTTAGCTTCTAGTGGCAGGTTCTTGCAAACAGTTATGTACCTTCAGCTTCCATAAAATGATGGGGACTTCTTGACTAGCTGAGCAGCTGTTAGTTTACCAAGAAAGGCTGTGTTCCATGGCATTAGTTAATTCTCTTGCTCCTGAGCTAATATCAGGCTGCCAGCATCATAGTAGAGGAGGATTTAAAATTTCCTGTACCTGGGTGATGAAGATTAAGAGAAATGTAATGGACTCTACAGTTATGAATAGTGCTTTGTTCATCCAGTATGCATACCATCAGACCAGTCAAAAGTCACACATTTGCTGATGCATTGTATGTTTTGACCTTGCTGCTAAAGCTGAGCATAAAGTCCTCCAGATGTGATTTTGGATGAAAAGAAAATGCTGGTTGAAATCATACATTTCCATAATGTATAGAAGGGAAGGAATTGTATGATTATAAAGTTTTGGATTATTGTTGAATTTTAATGTGTATAAAGAAATTATAAAATAATAATATATACTAAAATTAATATATTTATAGCTGTATAAAATAAGATGCCAAAGATGTCATTAACCTTGCAATATAATAATTTTTGATGTTGAATCTTATTGTGTTAGATTTATTCTTAATCTGTTTGTAAAATGTTTGTACAGTGAAATGTTGCAACAATAAATGTTAGAGTAACATTCTTGGTATTACAGAAAAATTTCTTGGTCCCTGTGGCTCAGTAGAAAAATCAATTTCACAAAACTTCAGTTTAGCAACTAAATACATAGTGCACATTTATAATCAATAACAAAGCCTATAACTTTACACAACTAATTACTTTGCTATACAAAACTTTTGCAAAGTCTAATCAGCATGAAAGTTTCAAAAGTGAATGAGTTCTGTGATGATTTAGAAAGTCAAACTTTCACATAATATGAGATTTTCAATTTACATAATAATTTTTTTACAGTGGAATTTAATTTGAATGAATAAAGTATGCTTTTACATCAGCTAAAGTACTTATTTTTAACAACATTTTAATGATGAAAGTCATAATTGCTGTTGTCACATGTTCAAGCAGTTTTTCCCTCTTCCTCCCCCCCCCCCTTTCAAATATTTGTTTAGTATATTTAATATTTTCAGTAGCTTTCCTGGCTTTAAAATCAATCACTTTCTCTCCATTTGGAAAGCATTGGGATCAGAGTCAAGTATTTAAAATTGTCTTAGTGATTTGAAATGAAAACTATTATTAGAGTTTTCATTTGTGTTCTGTAATTACACTGTGCATGTGAGCTGTAATGAAACTTCAGTAAGATTAAAGATGATTATTTAATTCACAGGATACGACTGTGTGATTTTATGGCAAAACAACAATACATATGACAAGGCTACAAGCAGAAGATACATAATGATATCTAAATATTTACCTTAATTAGCTGGTTGCTGCCCGCTACTATGTGGTGCCATCACATTTTGAATTTGTACTTCTCCATCTTAGAAATTTTGGCAAATTCTTTTCCATTCATAAAATTTGCACATTCAATGTATTTGATACTGTAGTTCAAATACATTAGTTCACCTTCTACAATTTCAACCTTCAGACAATTCCTTTCATTGTTCAAATGTTTTGTATGACACTAAACACTCACTCCATGAAATTATTTAATTTTGGTATGGCCAGAACATGTTGAACAGTTTTGAGCAAGAAAGGTGCTTTGTGTCACTTAAAAAAGTAACCCACAAATTAAAAATATTATGGTTTGATTGCTTTCTTTGTTCTCAGAATGACTTTGTACAAGTTCTTCATTAATAAAGAGCAGAGTTACATTCAAATCACAAATCTCAAAAAAAAAAAATAAATAAATAAATAACTGGTCACCATCCACTTCCACACTCAACAAATTCAGCAACCTACCCATGGCATCAATACAAAAAGGTCTATAGAAATAATCTTATCAGAAATCAATAAAGTCTAGCATTCGAGTGTACAGTCACTGAGTACCCCAGATGAAAGTCTTTTTGTTCCTGTGGAAAAGGTTATCAAATTCTGTGATAGCTGGAATCCACAGAAATTTTGCCTGCTACAATTTTTTTTTTTGTTAATACTGAGTATAGTTCAGTGATCTGTATGTAATTACTTTCTACTTGATTAATGCTTACATTACACAGATTCATGACAAAAGTATAGTTCTATAAGAGTCAGTTCATCAGCAGCTTCACAGTCATTTTTGTAAGTAACAAATGTCCATATCCCTCTGCTCATGTTTCCTTCACCTTGGTCCAAATAATAAGACTTTGTTACTAAACAGTTTTTAAGTAATCTAGCCACAGTAGCAAACAAGCAGAGGAAGGGAGCAGGAACATGAAGACATAATACTCAGTTTCCAGAAATATGAAAATATATTTCAACTCATTAAGTTCCTTTGCACTGGATAAGAGTTCATTATACGCTTTAATTACTGACATTTCAGTATCACATGACAATTTTTGTCTGTGTTTGGCAGCACTGTGTAGTATGTGCATATTGCAGTGACCAGCAATGAGACAGGCAAATGAAATGAGTTCACTAACTTCATAAATTCTGACATTCTTCCTGTAACTAACTGTCTGCATTGTGTGCAGCTAACTTTTCCCAGCAGATCTGCTTTAGAGATATAGTCTCCTTGGATGTTTCATCTGAATCTTTGTAAAATTAAAAAATTGCCACTAGATAAAACTGTAAATTGGCTTTACTGGATGTGCACCAGGCAATGGAAAATGGTCCACTGCCTATTTTTTCAAAATTGTAGTGAGTGAGGTGCCAATATATTTTGAACTGGCACTTCCACTTTCATGCACCCACAGTGGATTTTGGACGCTAATTTAGAATTTCTAAATACAAAGTGCAGCAACAGTGAATTTACAAGTCTTGGGACAGATAATTACGAATAACTAGTGGTGTTTTGTCATCTTCATATAACAGCCAGTCTCAGACTGCCTCATTTCATAGCCACTCATCTCCTTTTTGTCTTTGGGAGTGTGAGATAATTATTCATATTTCCAAATAAAACAACTATAAAGAACTGCAATATTATAGCAAGCTCAATAAGGTTCAAATTGCACTAAACGGTCACTGCACAACTGGTATAACTCTCAAATTACAATAAATTGATTCATGGTAGTTATTTCTATTGATGGCAACATAAGTTCAATCAGTTGAACACCTACAGCTATGAAAATCAATGGCAAATCCCCATCCAATTCATTTTTCTTTTCATACATCAGATTGTTTTTGGTCATGGATGATTAGTGATAGTGAAATACGTGTATTATGAAATGGGCATTCGTAGGACCAAGATTGTTCTTAAGAACAATGGATTCTTTCAAGAAGACACCTCATATTCCAGAAGGATGCCATCTTCTGGCTTCTGGTGCTGGTTAGAGCCTGTGTGAACTGACGTTTTGGAGGAACGTATCCCCTCCATCTTCTGGGTAGAAAAATCCGCAATCGAGGATCGCTGCAGCCACCTGCTCATGCTGGTTCCTTTCTCACAGTGGGTGAAGAATGGTGTCTTCTGGGATGTGGTGCCCTGTAGAGCCTGTGTGAACCGACGTTTCGGTTGAACGTATCGCCTCAATCTTCAGGGTAGAAAAATCCGCGAGCGAGTCTCGCTGCAGCCACCTGCTCAGGCTGGTTCTTCACCCGCGGACTTTCCTACCTTGAAGATGGAGGCGATACGTTCCTCTGAAACGTCGGCTCACACAGGATCTGCACGGCGCCACATCCCAGAAAACGACATTCTTCAGTCACCGCTGTGAAAACCTCAAATCGTACATCTCATATTTCTGTTTTAAAGTCTTCACAGAAGCAAGAGTTGCTATAAATTTTCGGATCCACTTTAGACAGGACTTAGCCCAGTCGTGTACTGTGACCTGACATTTCATTCAAAAGCCGGGCTGCCCTTATCTATGATCCAGACGAAGTTCATACAGTATGCAACCCTATCGTATGGCGAAACTAAGGCCTTTTTGAAGAGTTCTATCATCTGGGATGTAACGCCGTGTAGCGCGGTAAAAGTTAACCGACAAGTGGCTCCATTCGCCTCCTGCTTTCAAGCTCGGCTTGCTCGGGCTTAGTCTTCGGGTCTTCGGTTCTGAACGTTCTGAAGGTGCTAGCGAGGCTAGCGAGGATCCTCTAAAACGCTCTAAAAAGTCGATTGACTCTATCTGAAGACTACGCCGAAAACTACGCATAGCGCTTACATATCAAGCGACTGCAACCTTTGAACATGAACACACCTCATCTGCATTACTTTGTTATCTTGGCCAACACCTATATGACGTCATCTTTAATCGAATTCCGAAGATGTAGAAGGTTGCCACCAGGTGTCAGCGAATCCTATAAGGAAGCAACATGGTGCATGATTGTTATGCTGTACCGCGTTGTCCAGAAACCGTTATTTACTTTAAAACAGTTTAATATCCTGTATGTGAGTATTTTCTGTTGATAAGTATATATGTATTGTTAGTAACGAAAATAATGGAAAGTCTCGGGTTGATATATTACTGTACTGTAACTCTACTGTCAAACTGTCATATCTTTCTAGGCCTAGTTAATTAAATGTATGAAATGTGCAGGTTTTAATTTTCTTGTGCCGAGGTTTGTGTAACTGGAGCAGTTGTGCACACCTGGTGTTCGAAATATCATCATTTTATTTTGACAATAGAAAAAGTGTTCTGTTTAACCAATTTATGAGAATGTGAGGTTATTTGAGGGGATGTACGTTTAGGCCTGGAGAACGTTTGCATTATGTAATAAGCTTTCGTTTTGTAAGGGATCTAAAGAGTAAAGAAGCAACTATTTCATTCATGTTTGAATTCCATGTTGACAGAATTACATAGTTTAAAGGTAGCAAGGAATCTCAGGCGTTATGTTATAGTGCTGATTAATGTATTTTAATGTAATAGTGTCACTTGAAGTTGATAGAGATTAAACTGTCCCTGTGATCTTTACATTTGAACACATTTTCAGAGGATTTAACTTTACATTATAGTGACCAGTTACCCGGGCAAGTTGGATTTGTATATATTTCAACCAAGAACCATAAATGAACCCCACCCTAAATAATATGTTAGTGACCATACACAAATTAGAATATGTGAAATTAAAAACTATATGCCAGTCTCAAATTCAGAAACAGTTGTGAAGGATCACAGTGTTTTAAAGTAGTGCACAGGGCACTCTTAATTGAAAGCATGTTTTCAAATTTGGAGTAAGACACAACCCCACTTGTGAGAGGTACCTAGGCAGAAGTTAAACAGCCTCACATGCTCTATATGACTGTGAGACCTTAGCTAATGTAAGGTTTCCTCACCTGGAATATTATTTTATGGAACCAGGTGACTGCTTGGATGCCCTGTTAAGTTAAATACTGCAGTTCATTCAAAGTGTGGGAGTGCTTGGGAGCTAATTAGGAGGGATACAAAATACTCTTAGATTGTAGACATCACAGTGTAAGGACCTGATTGGTCTGTCCCTTATTCATTTATTTATTCTATTGTAGTTTGTTTCAGCATTGGTTCTAGACAAATAGAAAATCTTGCAACATGTATTCAAGAAAGCCGTTATCATGATCGTGTGGAATCCTTGCTTTCAGTTACTCCAGACATGTTTTCAAAGAAAAAGAAGAAGCCACAGATTTCTCCACCAACAAACTTTGAACACCGAGTTCACACTGGCTTTGATAAACGTGAGGGACGTTATGTGGGCCTTCCTCTACAGTGGGCAAGCATTGTTGGAAATAATCAAATCCTAAAAAGTACAAATCGCCCACTACCATTAGTGGATCCATCAGAAATCACACCAACAGAAATTTTGGATTTAAAGGTATGGTAAAAATAATCTAAATAAACATGATGAAGCAGACAACAGATTGTATTAGTAGATAAAGAGAGTTGCCTCTTGACACTGCAAGCAGCCACACCTTAGCCACGCTACAAAAATGGACCTCACAGACTAAAAATAATAGCTGGGGATTGGATGTCTTGCTCAGGACTATCCATGCATTACCTGTGAACTCAGAGATACAGCACAATTTGGATATGACCACATATCCAAATATATAAACCTCATAAGATGGCTAACAACTTACAAATCACAATGTTCCTACGCCACAGATAATTTCAGTAAGCTGCTAGTACAGCCACATACCTCTGTATAAACTAACTAACTTGGTGGAGCTGAGCTCTTCTTGAGAAGCCACCAATTGTGGAGCTACTCAAGAACTTCTCAGCATTTTTGGAACCTGAAGGTTCATTACCAGGTTTCAAGAGTCCTCCACCGGCCCCTATCCTGAGCCACATCGATCCAGTCCATACCTTAGATCCATTTTAATATTGTTCATCCACCAGTATCCTGGTCTTTGTTGTGGTCTCTTTCCTTCTGACTTTCCCACCAATATCCTGTGTGCATTCCTCTTTGCCCCCATTCATGCTAGATGCCCTTCCAATCTCATCTTCTATGACAACATGATCATTCTAGTTATGTTTGGCAAGGAGTACAAGTTATGAAGCTCTTCATTATGCAGTTTTTGCCTTACATCCAAATATTGTCCTTAGCACCCTGTTTTCAAACACACTGAATCTATGTTCCTCCCTTAATGTCAGAGACAGTGTTTCACACCCATATAGAACCACAGGCAAAATTGTAGTTATGACATACCTCTGTAGACTAGAGATAAAAAGGTGGTGCTGCAGTAGAAAGCAAGAGAACCATTACAAAAAGTAAAGAGATCCACAACACCTTCCATGACCCAACCACATCAGTCTCACTGCTCAAAAATAAATTCCTGAATAAAAACACACAGAAATTTGCACACACCCATCAAACCACACATAACAGTCACCACAATACAGCAATATTATATACATGAAATCACACCTAACCTTGTCCTCAGTTTTGAAGGATTTTGATGTTTTAATACTAAATTACAGCCATATCTCAATTTGAAAAAAGGAACCCATTTTATAGAAATTCACTTTAACATCAACTTGCAGTTTGGTGACATTATACTTATTTATTTATTTATTTCTAATCTACCCATTGATGATCTTTTAGAATCAAAACATGTAGTGGTATAGTATAACCACAGCAAATTAATCTCGACACTCTTGTCTGTTTTATTTTATATTCAAGTCGTCATCATGGTGGCCCTTGTATACTGTCATCCTCTAGTGGAAGCAAAATTACTGGACATTGAACTATTTTTGGCTTATAAAATATGTAGTTGAAAGATGGACTCAGATAATTTTTCTTTGAAAACTTTGAAATCCACTTCCCAGTCTCTTTGTATCGCCATCTTCCCCTGAATCCTCACTATTCCCTACCTGTGCACCTGAAACTACAGAGCTAACCAACATTATATGCAGTTCTTTCAAGGCATTACACATCCCTTAGGTGGAGGAGACTGCCTTCTGATATGTAAGGTAGCTAAGAATCTATTGAATAAACAGTTGCAGGCAGCCAGCATGCAACACAGGGTAATCCTAAGGCTGGGTGGGGGCTACAGCTCCTCATAACAGTTACTTATATCAGATTTGACCAGAATCCACCCAACCCTTGTTATCTTCATGAAGTAAACAACTTTCATTTGAAATATTTTTTTTTGAAGCAGATGTAATATTGTGCTGGTACACATTTGCGCTTTTTACTCCACCAATTTTTGAGGAACCAGTCAAAGAGTGTGGGATGGGTGGTATATGTAACATGCATGGGGAAGATGGAAGATAAATACAAATTTTTGCCATAAAATCTAAAGGGAAGAGACCACGTGGGAGATCTAGGTGTAGGTAAAACATAGAAAAGGTAAAGTTGTCCCTGCGCTTAACTAATTAAGCACTATACCATTAAGGCATATGGGGAAGTGGATGTATAGATCCACATTTTTTTACCTCAGCACTAGTTGGAAGTGAGTGGTCAGCTTCACACCCCGGGCACTTTACCCCTGGGGAAAGAGCCCCCAGTACCCATTGGATAGGAGGTTGGGTGGACCTCAGAGTCAGTCTGGACAATGTGGGGAAGAGAAAATTGTTGATCCTACTGGGGCTCAAAATCCGACATCTTGGTCATCCAGCCCATAGCTAGTTGCTATCCTGGCTCCTAGACCTAGACATAGGTGGAATGTTAATATTAAATTGGACTTTAAAGACAGGATATGAGGTTATGGACTCCATTCACTCATTTAGGATGGGATCTAGTAATGGGCTGTCATGAATGTAGTAAAGAACCTACAGCTTCCATAAAAAATCATTCCTTCACTCGCTGAGTGATCATTGGCTTCTCAAGAAAGGCTTGCTCCATGATGGTCAGTTAATTATGTAACTTAAGTTAACTGGAGTGTGGATCAAACAATTGTGTTAGATGGCTATATATTTAAGATTTATAATTTCACATTTCTGCTTTTGTTGTTTAGACTATAGTCAGAGGAGACCCAAGACTTAATGGCATTCCCAAAACTTCCAATGTCGCACGTTCCAACTCTTTACGATCATCCAGCCCACCAAGATTACGAAGGGACAACAGAGCCAATGCAAATGTTCCACCCTCTGTTCCTGAAGGAGAGGTGATGAGTGTGCCACCACATCAGTATCCTAATAACCGCCGTGATGCTCGAGATTCTGCATATGTGAGTAGAATATTTCTGTATGCTAGTACAGTATTTGTACAGCTTTACACAAAACAAAATTCATTACATCCTAATTACAAATAATAAAAGTAAAAGTAAAGCTATCCCTGTAACAGGCCCTGAAGGCCCATAGGGTTGTGAGACTTTAAGGGTCCCACATTATCTAGACAATTGTCTCAAAGATGGTGGTAAGGTTGTCAGCCTTACACGCCAGCCATGCTTTACTCCCCAGGAAAATTATTTCATTAATTCCTGGTACTCACTTCTGTTAGAGGCTGAGTCGACCCCAGGACCATAGTGCAGCTGGAAGGATTAGGTCAGTTGAAAAAATTCAGTGACCTCATCGGGACTTGAACCCACGACCTAATTACAAATAGTGGAGTTGAGAACTCAGAATTAGAATATAGATAGATGGAATTTTTAAATTAATGTCAGTATAGGACACAAATTTGTGGGCCGATTATTATTTCATATTAAATTCTGTTCTGTTTTCTATCAACTTTTGTTATTTTTTAGATTCCATAGTTCTTTCATCATGGGTGGAGAGTATTATATACATGTGTTTTTAGACCATCCGGTATTCTGTAGAATACAAAACATGACATTTCAGAAACCGGATCTGTTTCTGTCCTCAGGTGAAGGGGGGAGAAGGCACCTACTCAGTTGGGTCGCTTGATTGAGATTAGCTCTTTCTAAGGGGCCCAACTGAGTACATGTCTTCTCACCCCTTCACCTGAGGACAGAAACAGACCCAGTTTCCAAAACTTTGTGTTTTCTATTTTCTAGAATACCAGACAATGGAAAAAGTAAAAAACCCAGTAATTCTATGTGCAAAATATTTACATGTGAAAGCTCAAAATTTTTTAATTTGGAATTAGTTTTCAAACTTATCCATTTCCTGTGTCCACAGATGTTACGTTTACCTCTTTAGGCTAATTAAAACGGTTCTATCCAAATTCCAATAGAAAAGGTTTATAGGAAACTGGATACTTGGACAAATACAGTTTACTGTTAGACTGGTTCTTGCAGCTGACACACCACTCCTTTCACAGGCGCACTATGATAGCCACTAGCTCATGGCACTTATTCATGTTGGCATCCATTCTTGCCAGCCTTCATTCCATCATTTGTTCCATCTCCATAATGCGGCAGTATAGTGCACTCGTAAATTCAGTTAACTGTTCTAAATTGTGGTGTGTTTAATTTCGTAACCAATTCTGACACCAGTTGTAGCGTGTTTGGCTACTGAAGACGCCATTCCGATTGGTAATTGGGTTTATTAACCACTTACAGGTCGTAACTACAATTACTTATGACACTCTTGCTGATTTACACAACTTGCACTCACTACACGCTACTCTCTTCACTCTGTCTTCAGTAGTTTTCATGTATTTATAACAAGGGAGCTATACAAATCTCACTGAATTACACACTCCCAATACCACTGCACTATAGCGCATGTAAGGTCTTGAAATCACACAATAAGTCTTCACTGGCTGACTTCTCAGCTATTGCACAGTATCACTGATTATCTCACACAAAATTTTCTAATCACACGTTCAGGTCTTCTTCCTCCTACAGCTGTCTCGCACTCACTCGAATAGCTGACTAACTCTTGACCAAGTTGTTCAACTGACTCCTCAGAAATTGCAGTTTATCGTATAAACCCTCAATCAGACAGGTGGAAAATGCAGCTTGTCGTCTGTTGCATAATCGCCATGTTCACAGAGGTGTTGCTGGGCAATGCTGTCAAGAGATTTTTACTGCTATGCTGCGTAGCAACAGGCTCAGTGAGGGGGGTGTGTGATGTCACTTGTGGAAACGTAGAAGTCACATGATTCCTCACTACTGCAGTATGACATCATTGCGCCTGAGGGGGAGTCTTGTTTAATGGCTGGCTCTTGGAAGCAGGTTGTGGGAAAAACATATCGCATGGCAACTAATATCCTGGTTTAAAACTACAGTGTTGCTTTGCTGCACCATCCTGTATTGTGATGTAATATAAAACTTGGAAAATAAATTATGCACTGTTGGTAGCATGCAATAAAGGCCTCCTGTCCTGATGATATGCTTAGGCAAAATTCCAGAAGATTGGAAAAATAATTAGGGAAAAGGTGTGTTAAATATTTCCACAGTTTGGCATCCAAGATCCCGTGATTATTGTGATCCTGCTGATTCTTTGTTCAGGTATATGAGGAGCCGTGTATGTAAGGTGCACCACTATGGATGTACTCCAGATCTGTGCCCCAATAAATTTTAGAGATCATTGTGCTTTCAGTAGGCACCTTTAAAAATGAATATCTGTGAGAGGGATTCAGTAATTGCATATCAAGAAATGGAAAGTATGTGCATCTCGCTTAATTTTAGGGTTTATGCAGGGAGATCGAAAAGTCATGCACATCAATCTAAAAGTTGTTATAAATTGAATTCCAGTTTATATACAAAGTGGTTAAAATATGACGGGACTGGTTTGTGTGTAAACAAGCCGCACTGTGCAGCAGCTGTGCAACCTTGAGAGAGTGAAGCCACAACCTTCACCCTCCTTCCTGTTCGGGTTAGAACCTGTTCAGTCCTGTCGGGGAGTTGCTAGAGTAATGAGCGAAGAGAAGGTACCGCAGAGCATGGAACAACGCATCGTGATCAAATTCCTCGTTGAAATTCACCACAGACTCCAACAACAGTATGGGGAAGAGTGTCTCTCACGGACCCATGTGTTTCAGTGGTGTAAGTGCTTCAGAGAGGGCAGACAGTGCGTGGAGAATGAAGCGCATGATCATCGGCCACGAACATCCATCACCGAGCCAAACATTGATCGTGCAGACGCACTTATTCATGAGAATAGCCGCATCACTATCAAGGAACTTGGAGCAATGCTGTCCATCGGTGTTTGTAATGTAGAAGACATCGTGAAATACCACCTGCACTATTGCAAGGTGAATGCACTGTGGGTACCACACACTTTGATGGATGTGAACAAAATGGTGCGCATGCAAGCTGCCAGTCATCTCCTACAGCAGTTTGAAGACGAAGGTGATGCATTTTTGAAGTCTATAGTGACCATGGATGAAACGTGGGTGCACTACTTCATTCCCGAGTCTCAGCAGTCATTACGCGAGTGGCGGCATACCAGTTCTCCTAAACCCAAGATAGCGCGGAGGAGCCGTTCGGCAAGAAAAGTGATGGCAGCGTTCTTCTGGGACTGGCAGGGGGTTATCCATGTAGACTTTCCGACAGATGCCAGAACAGTCAGTGCAGCTTATTACTCAGACCTCCTGGCAACAGACATGAAGGAAAAGATACGATCCAAGCAGAAGACACATGGAAACAGTGCATCTTTTCTGGCCCACTCTGTATTTACATACAGCTTTTTTATATTATTTACATGAAGTAATGATATGAAATACATATTTCATGAGTACATCCACAATACATGTAAACAGATAGTGGTTGGTTTCTGATGCTGCACTTTGACGGTTAAGTCATTTGTGCTTTTAACCTTAGTTGATTGGCGTATTTGTAACTCATTTTCCATTTGGACAGCACTTGGGTGAGTTACATTATCCAGCTGTTCAGTCCAGTTGTGTTGGGTGATAACAAGTTCCAACCCTTGTCTGCCAGAGGTCTCCACAGTAGTATGACTGCAGAAGCATCTAGGCACAGATAAAATATCATTCTTTGTTTCCATTTATTATATATGAATCGGTAGACTGTTTTGGGATTTATTTGCAGAGAGGATTTTCACATTTATTTTACTGTGTTTTTAATGTTTGTAAATGTTGTTTTAATTCCTTGTTTAAAGACACACAAAGTGTTGAAAGGAAAATGTATGAAGTGCACTTACTAGCTTTGATGAAGATACTTGGGCTGTAGAGCTCCTCTTCCATTTTTTAATGAACCAGGAGTGTTTAATGAATAATACTATGTGGTTCTCAGGTAAAGACAGGTCTTCGAGATGGGTCTCCAGCTGACTGGAATCAGAGCCATGAAGTGAGGGCGTCCATGGGTCCACCAGGGCAGGACATTCCTGATTACAGAGGTCTGCCTCCTTACCACCAGAATCACATAGTCAATGGCAATCTGCCTCCACAGGTAAGGAACTAGACTTATATAGAATATTTATGTGTATGTTTCTTTTATCAGGGCATGCGGTAGCATAGTTGGTTGAGGCACTATGCTACAAGCCGGAAGGTCAAGGGTTCAAGTCCCGATGAAGTCATTTGATTTTTTTCAATTGACCTAATCCTTCCAGCCGCACTATGGCCCTGGGGTTGACTCAGCCTCTAACAGAACTGAGTACCAGGAATTAATTAAATAATTTTCCTGGGGAGTAAAGCGTAGCTGGCGCGAAAGGCTGACAACATTACTGCCATCTTAGAGCTGATTGTCTAGATAATGTGGGGTTTGTGAGACTTCAAGGGTTCCACACTTTCTAGACAGTCAGCTCACAGATGGTGGTGAGATTGCCAGCCTTATGCACCGGCTGCGCTTTGCCCCCACGAAGATTCCTGGTACTCATTTCTGTTGGAGGCTGAGTTGACCCCAGGGCCACAGTGCGGCAGGAAGAATTAGGTCAATTGAAAAATCCCGTGACCTCATCAAGAATTGAACCCACAACCTTCCAGCTTGTAGCATAGTGCCTCAACCAACCATGCTACTGCATCAGAAATTACAAAGTATGGAATTATGGTGTGAATGGGGTGCAAGTCAGTATCAGGCTGTATTTGTAAACTGTTGATATATATTGCCAGTGGTATGACCCTTTGGGATGCTGTTTTTGAGCTTCCAAACCCATATCTTCAACAGGGATACACAAGGTATTACAAAAGTGTCCACATGGCAAAACAATGGCATGAACCAAGTACAGGAGTAGTGAGAACAAGTGGGCAAAAAGGGGTCTACCACATGAGTTCAGAGATCATCAGAAGACACTGAAGAAAGGTGAAATGATATTTTGGAGGGACAGGAAGGTCTTTTTTTCTCATGCAGGGACAAAAATTGATAACTGGGGTATCTATGGTGCAGTTTGCAGAGGTGGTTGAAGCGTGAGATAAATTTGGCAGGTAGCATATTGTCGCACGTATTGGTTACTTTAGATATGTATGTGTTCTGGTCTGTTCTGACTTACCCTCGTAGCTTTGGGAGGACCACCTAGACATCACCTTGTTTTACCGTTCTGTTACTGTGTTTCCATAACTTCATTGTAACAGAAACCACTGTAATTCCCATGGTAACCAATTCTGCTTAGTGAATCATCACAGAGGTGCATGTTTGGTACTATGAGTTTCATCTGGAACGCATTTAGCAAACCATTACCCAGCAATGGCTGTATTTTCTTACTCAGGCTTTCACGCATCACGAAACCAGAATGTATGGCTGATTACAGTACACTGATGCATGGGGTGGATGCAGACCAGTTTTTGGCCCTTTGTCCTTTTATGGGGAAAACTGATGTGTGGCCAAAGGAAGTTTTTTCTGTCCACTGCAGTGCATATTGTTTAATTCCTTCTGGCTGTTTGTAAAGTCATATCAAGAAGTAAGGATTGGATGACCAGATTCCATGAAAATTGTGTCCTGTATCTACCTTCTGGAAAATGAAAGAAAATTATGCAGTGTTCCTCCATAACCTGCAAGCATAGAATCTCCATCTCCTACATCAACGTCATCCCTGAAACCCCCAGACATACTGCTGCGAAAAAGAGCCCCCACAAGAGACACTTCATTTTAGCTAGATGACAAGAGACAAGACCATGTTTTACTGAAATTTCAAACAGTCAGGACTGGCACTAGTCCTGCAAGGAGATGTGTTTTAAAAAACAGAAAGATTAGTGAAACTAGGTGGTATTATTGAAGATGTGGTGGTCTCCTGCATCCAAGGAAATGTGACACCGAGTATCACACTCTTAGAGCATACCACAACATATGATACTAAGTACCACACTCTCAGAGTGTACTAAAACATATCTAGAAGGTACAGGTATGTGCAAAGTTTCAGATTCCTGTGAATTATAATTCACAGGAATCTGTAACTGTAAACAATCTGTAATTGTAAACTATAATTATAGTTTACAATTAAAGTGTTCCAGCAATTTGCTGGGTGCTGAACACATTAAATGTACTCTGACATTTAAAAAAGGCTGGGCTTTGCTGGTATCAAACATGTTAAATACAACTGTTGGTGTTCATGATACAGTTTCAGTAGTAAAATAAGAAATAGCTATGGTGAGAATTCTCTATACGTATTTCGTATTACAGATGCCTCACAACAACCTTGGTCCACCGGGCTCGGAAGGTCCAGGCCCATATAGTATGGGACCAGCATATCCAAGTGTGAGACCTCATCTTCAGACAACACCTGCGCCCAGCTCTGCAGGTCCAAGTGCACAGCCTGCACAGCTGCAACGCCCGATATCTCAACTTGTGCATCCAGTTTCACACAGTATCACCAAGGTGAGCATTTCAATGTCTGTACCTTCCTATCTTACCATTTCTTTCAATTATAACAGATTAGAATGAAGCATTAAATATTACAGATTATGTATGTAAGATACACGGTTCTATAAATTTGTTGGCCAATTCACATTAGAATCAGGAGGATCAAAGATTAAAGATTAAAGAGTATCTGGTTTATATTCAGTTAGGAGGGAAGTATTTTACAGTATTCTGATAAGAGTTTGGGGTACCATGAAACTGGTTAGGCTGATTAAAATGTGTTTGAACCAAAACATATAGCAAAGTCCATGTAGGTAGATATTTGTCTGATAATTTCCCTATCCAGAATGGTCTAAGACACGGAGATGCTTTATCGCCACTCCTTTTCAACTTTGCTTTAGAATATGCCATTACGAAGGTCCAGGAAAACCAGGTGGAACTAAAATTAAATGAGACACATCATAGTTATTGGTCTATGCTGATGATGTAAATCTATTGGGTGATAATATAGATACCATAAAGAATAACACACACATTTTAATTGACACAAGTAAGGAGGTTGGTCTAGAAGTAAACTCAGAGAAAACTAAGTATATGTTGCTGTCGCATCAACAAAATGCAGGGCAAAATCATGACATAAAGATAGGAAACAGATGTTTTGAAGATATGGCACACTTCAGATATTTGGGAACAATGATAACAAGTCAAAACCTGATTCAGGAGGAAATTAAGGGGAGATTGAACTCGGGTAATGCTTACTACCATTCAGTCCAGAATCTTTTGTCTTCATGTCTGCTGTCCAAAAATGGAAATTAGAATATACAAATTTGATTTGTGTCATTCTGGTCCGTCACACTTTTAATTACAAAGTGGATAATTTTCAGTCTAGTGTGACATACAAGTTTACAACACTTCAGTGTTTATTCACTGTACATGTTTCGATTCAAAAGAATCATCCTCAGAGGTGTACCACTACGATCAGGAAACACTGTCATGTAAAATGTTTTAATAATATGCAATTAAGCTATGAATAATGCTCACTATATAAATTTTGTTATTATCACAGTTAGTTTTGATGTTTGTCTTAGGCATTCACGATGACACTTCTTGAAGTGTAGATTTACGTATGATGCTGTTTCTTTTAAGCGTATTTGCTGGGTATTCTGATTGGGATTTTCCACTGCACGCCATATGATGTTCACTTTTCCATCCAGTAGCCTCCCAGTATATTTAAAATTGTATTAAAATTTTCTTTTGTGTGTAAAAAATTAGTTATTATGTTAAAATATCGTGAGCCAACATTGGGTCATGTTGTTTTCCTCCTGATGGTGGGAGATGTGGTTTATTTCTCTTGATTGTATGTTCTGTAAATATATTAATTTTTTATTTTATTCTATCTTATATAGTTATATATAGTGCTTATAGGTTTATTAAAGTGTCTAGTTAGGCCTTACGTTATTATTAGTCTTGTAGTTTATGTGCGAGCTGTGTCGTTTGTACCGTTTTGAATAGTGCTGTGTCTCGTATTATATTCTTCCTGTGTTTATGACGTTGAAGAGGGTGTGTTCAAGTGATGTATAATAAAGTCAAACATGTTGTTTTGATTGTTTGTTTCCCTTATTTGTTTCTGTTCATCTACCAATTTATTGTGTTTGTTGTAGTAATATATTTGGAATTCCTCTTTTATGTTCATTATATTATGAAGACTGAAGAGTTGTAAACTTGTATGTCACACTGGACTGAAAATTATCCACTTTGTAGAATATACAAAACTATAATTTTGCCTGTGATTCTGTATGTGTGTGAAACTTGGTCTCTGACATTAAGGGAGGAACATGGACTGAGGGTATTTAAGAACAGGGTGTTGAGGAGAATATTTGGACCAAAGAGAGGTGAAGTGACAGGAGGTTGGAGAAAACTGCATAATGAATAGCTTCATAGCTTGTATTCTTCTCCAAGTATAATTAGAATGATCAAGTAAAGGAGGATGAGGTGGGCAGGTCATGTAGCACGAATGGGGGAGACGAGGAATGCGTATAGGATATTGGTGGGAAAGCCAGAAGGAAAGAGACCACAGGGAAGACCAAGGCGTAAGTGGGTGGACAGTATTAAAATGGATCTTAGAGAGATAGGATTGGATGGCATGGATTGAATTGATCTGGCACGTGATAGGGACCAGTGGAGGTCTCTTGTGAACGCGGTAATGAACCTTCAGGTTCCATAAAATGCTGGGAAGTTCTTGAGTAGCTGCACAACTGGCGGCTCAGACTATATCACTGTGAATGGTTGATTGTGGAAAATGAATCGGAAAGGATGTAGAAAGAAGCAGTCATGGCTTAATTTAAATATGAGGTATTGGAAATAAGGACTCAGTAATGATTAATGTAATGCTAAAGTGGACATAATTGTAGAAATATACTACTTGTATAAAGAGAATTTTTGTGTCTAATATGGCAGCACAACTTTTTTTTACAGAATTGCTGTTGTGAATCAAGATGAAAAAGACTGAAAATGGTTGGTGTAGAGAGTAATTGTAAGAGCATATACAAGAATTGTGTATGTGAAGTACGTGGGGAAGTCATAAAATTTTAATTATCATCCAGAAGAAACAGAGACACAGCTGCAAGAAATTGTATGTGAGTTAGCCCTTCTCTACATATGCCCCCTGCAAGGCCACGCATTTTCCCTAACCATGCATTAGCTGCATGCAGGATACCTTGATCATAGACGGTCTCATTTTGACTGTTTAGGAAACTCTCCACTACAGAAATGACATCATTATAATCTTTGAATCGCTTACCACTAAGTGACTTCTTTAGCCATGGAAAGAGGAAGAAGTCACTTGGTGCCAGGTCTGGTGGATGGTGGAGAATTTCATACCCCAAACTGGCATCAAGTGTCGTAGCATGAGCAGCATGAGCCAGTGCGTTGTCAGGAAGAAGTCGCACATCTTTTCCCAGCATTCCGTATCACTTTTTATTGATTTCATCCTGTAATTTTCTCAGAAGGTTCTGGTATTACTCGCCAGTATTGGTGACGCCCTTTTGTGCATAGTGGATCATGATGACCCCCCACTGATTCCAGAACACGCTCAACATCACCTTTCCTGATGACAGCTGGGATTTGGCCTTCTTTGGTGGCAGCGAGTCTGCATGTTTCCACTGCTTGCTCATTTCCATTGTTTCAGGGTCATAATGATAGTCCCAACATTCATCTATCATGATCAGGCAGTTGAAAAATTCCACCTTTTCATCTTGACACAATTGCAAAGTTTCTTTGCCACATCCATCTGTTTCTGTTGAACTGGTGTCAACAATCATGGCACCCAATGCATAGCAACCTTTGTCATGTGTAACTCATCATGGATGATGTTGAAAACCTACCCATGGCTAATGCGGATCTCATGAACAATAGCTTTGATAGTTATGCACCTATCAGATAGAATCAAAGCTTCCACCTGTGCCACAATTCCCAGTTCCTCAGTGAGAGATGGTCTTCCACTTCGGGGTTCATCTTTGAGACTTGTTTGTTCACAATGGAAGCACCTCTTTCACCTGACCACTGTACACCTTCCTGATACACAGAGTTCATCTGGTCATGAATCTCCCTGGCAGACTTCCCTTGCAAATGCAGGAACTGTATCACAGTGCGAGCCTCCACTTTCTCAAGAGACATTGCAATTTTACTTCTGCCCCAGCTCTTCGCTCCATCTGTCCACTTGACATGGAAAAATTTGACTGTTCAGCAAGCTCAGGAAATGGGCTATCTGCTATATAGAACAATATTTTGGAATTAATGATTTTCTCATGGTGATAATTAAAACATTATTATTTCCCATCATAGAGTGGTGGTGTTAATAAAAGTGTGATTTCTTAAAGTGGTGAAAATTATTTATTTTGTTCACCTTAGTTTAACTCTCATTTCATGTGTTTCCTTGTACTTGACTAAGTGTACTGTAGTGTAATGGTGTGTTCCAGAATTTGCAAGTTCTTTTATGTTTTATTCCCAATAAATGTGTGTACTTGCATATATCCAAACCCATTAATGGTTTGTCACTGTCCTATTTTGCTTTTTAATTCAGCTCTGAAAGAAGGTGAAACAAGAGCCTTCTGATGTAACTATTGTTTTGCAGCCTGTGCCAGGGATAGGAGGGGACCATCCCCGTGCTGTGACCCACCATTTGCCAGATCAGAATCAGAATGTGAACATTAAGCCGACAACATCTGTAGCCTCTGCCACTGCAGCAGCCAGTCAGGCAGTGGCAAGCAAGCAACACCATGAGCAGCAACGACTCACACATGAGCAAGTATGTTTCACATGTTGCGTATTGTCTTGAATAGTCTAGGGAAGAAGTATGAATAAGTGAAAACATGAGTAATACATTGTATTATATTGACCTCCTGTTATTCCTCTTGTGCCCCTAACATTGAACACTAAGATATGTAGGTAAAGGTGAGTAAAGTAATTTTGCCGTTGTTTTGTATGGGTGTGACACATGTAAGGGGGAAAACCATGAATCGCAAGTGTCTGAAAACAAGAAAAGGTTAAGCTATCCCTGTAACAGGCTGTGAAGGCCTATAGGATTGTGAGATGTTGAGAGTTCCACTTTATCTAGGCAGTCACAGATGGCAGTAAGATTGTCAGCCTTACGCGCTGGCCTTGAGACAAAAAAAAAAGAATGTATTCTTGACAATGAGGATGCAGACATATCGGCTGGGAAAGGATTGAGCAGTGTATCCTTGGTCCCAGATCAGCAGTTCATATTTCACTGTGTGTTTGTATATTCAAAATTAAAGAGTGGCTATCAGAGAAGCACTCTAAATTGACTTGCCACACCAGATATGGGGCAACTGCAGGTCTTCATTGAAGGACCTTCAGAAAACTGTCTAGGGACCCACTGGCTTATAACAGAACAGTCTTGTTTACTGTCTACTATGTATTGAAATGGTACAGATATGTTATGGTCCTCTTGCATAACACTATATGCAGGGAATGTGGACAGGAGGAGAAATTCTCTTACCACATATTTTGTCAGTGGCCATCTCTGGCTGAACATAGAATGAAGTTCTTGGATTCTGCACAGTAGGGCCTGAGGCAAGAAGGTTCTGGCTCTAGCACTGAGGACAGCGCTCTTCTTAACCCTTCAGTGATGCCAGACATTTAATTCCTACTCATTCCTTGGGACAGGATATTTAAAGATTTAAAATGGTAAATGTAACATTTCACTTAAAGTGTAATAAATTAGGAAAAACTGGAGTTTTGTTTTTCTAATTTACACACCACTTTCAGAAAAGTATATGGAATCCATGTATTATCCACACTGCTTTAGAAGTATTTTTTTGGTGCAGTAAGCCTATAAATATTAGGAATAATAGTATCATATTACCTTAGAAATTCAGCTGAGTGTGTTAGTCATGAGAACATTGCATGCAGAGCCCCACGTCACACCAGTAGACAGTTTTGACACCCAATACATCATTTCTTTGGTCTTGATTTCTTCACAGTTGGTGGAAGCTTGCTTATAAAATTTCTTTCTCTTAGACAGGGCACTGTTTTGTCTGACAAATGTCAACCCAGCACTTTGCATTCTACATCATTAGCATATTTCACAGTGAATTTTGATTGACAATTGATCAGTTTTTTTCCCCTCTGTTATTCCTGTATATTATCATCACATTCAGAAATTTTCCTTTTGTCCCTTATAGTTTTTGCATATGCTCCCAATGGATGTTTGTTCTTTTCTCGATTCTGTCATTTACCACAGAACTGAGTAAAGCACAGACATCCATTTTCAGTGTCATATTCTGAATCTGATCAAACTTTGTTCTGATTCGCTTTGAAGTAAATATGTTCTCCAGTCGTCGTGACACAACACAGCTGGCCACTTTGCTGCTCGCAGCTGGCCTTGGCTGCAAAAACCAAACTGCATGATACATATTTATAGAACAAAGGGGAATTACAATAGTATCATTCATGTAGAGAACTGTTTATCATTTGCTACTTAGCAGTCATAACGCACTTCTTAGAGTCAGCATCACATCTCAAAGTTGTAGATTCTCCACGTGTTTTCTCTTGGTTACAGATTCCAATCTAGAAGCAGCACTGGTCAGAATATGCCTAAAGAGAATTGACTTTTCATTCTATTAGCATGAAGGACAGCACACAATATCGATCTATCATATTTAGTTCATAAGAATTCCCCAAGGTGGAGATAGGTTTGTACCATAATAAGCATACCAACTGGTGAAGTAGAAAACTTTTTCAAAGAATTAAAATGTATTACAACTGCTGCGGAAAGTTCAAAGTGGGGCAAAAAACATATAAAATGATAGTCTGCAATTTTCTGTTTAATATCATACCAAAGGAATTGCCTTACGTGAAAAGAAACAGTTCAACATATGAGCTGAACCTTACCACTGCATTACTCATGCCAGGTATAGACTACAGCAACATGTGACAGAAACCGCTGGTATGCCATGTACGGACTACAGGGTTGAAGGGTTAAAAGTCTTAGTGAAATCAGGGATACACAATAGTCCCAGTGGTGGTGTGAGTGCTTGGGGGAACTGAAATTTGTCCCTCCTCCACATCAGTAATCATACTCAAGATACGACGATGATGATGATGATGATGATGATGATGGGGGAGATCATGGATGCATACAGAATTTTGATGGGGAAACCTCTTGGAAAATTGTTCACTAGGCAAATGAAGAAGGAGATTGGAGAATAACTCTAATAATAGAACTCAGGAAGGTAGGTTGTGAGGATGGGAGATGGACGGAACAAAATCAGTGTTGTGTCCAGTGGTGGGGTTTCATTTTAGCAGTGGATTGAAATGACTGATAAAGAAACAGGTTTTGTAGATGTGGACAGAATTCATGTGACTCAGGACAGGATCTGGCGGCAGACTCTTGTGAACACAAATGAACCTTATGATTACACAAAAGGTGGAGAATGTTTTCATGAGGAGAGCAGCTATCACCAGAAATAGGTCTCTGCTGCATGGAGCTACTTAGTATAGACATGTTGTTTCAGTATCATTTAGTTATGGGAATGGACTGGATGGCTGAGGGGCTGGATTTGGAGTTGTGGTAGGGGCAAGATTTTTCTCCTCTCCACATCATCCAGAACGGTTCTGGGACCCACCCAGCTGACCACTTACCTCCAGCTAGTGCCGAGGTCAAGAATACATGGGTCTATACATCCACTCTCACATACATCTTCACGGCATAGTGCTTGATTAGTTAAGCACTTCACCATAGCATTTAGTCACAAGATTAATTTCTGTTGCAGTTTCGTGCTGCTCTGCAAATGGTAGTCAGCCCAGGTGACCCACGTGAGAATCTAGAACAATTTATGAAAATAGGAGAAGGTTCAACAGGTACTGTGTGTATTGCTGTTGATCGCACTACAGGGAGACAAGTTGCAGTCAAGAAGATGGACTTGCGTAAACAGCAGCGGCGGGAACTGTTATTTAATGAGGTATGATGCCAGTCACTTCCTTTGTATAAATTAATTTTGATCATTAAATTGTTCTGCCGGTCATGGTAGCCGAGTGGTCTAAGGCATGCACTGTCTTCGCTCGCTCGGAAGCCGGAATCGTGGGTTCGAATCCCACTCAGGGCATGGATGTTTAGTTTGTGTGTGTGCGTTTTTCTGTGTTTGTATACAGGTAGAGGCCTTGCGACAAGCTGATCACCCGCCCAAGGAGTCATACCGAATGTGTAAGATCTAGAAAAGCCGAGGTGAACGGAGAAGTTCATGGAGGTAGGCCTAGGCCCACTGGGGCTGTAGTGCCAAGGGAAAAAAAAATTGTTCTAGATTTTTAGGTTGGCCCAGTGGTGTAATATTCACAGTGTTTGAGTTTATCTGTTAAATATACCTACAAAGAATGATGATTCAGAACAAGTGCATAAATTAATCACAGAGCTTCCATATAGGTGAACTAGTCTGTTGTTTTTAATTAAGCTATTTACATTTTGCAGCTGTCATAGTATCTGAAGCCAGTGATCAGACATTGTATAGCTATTGAAGTATACCAATGGGGTAATTAGTCTTTTAATTTCCTCAGCTGGCTTTATTTTTAATTATCTCCTGCTTTGATGTTTTTGTAATCGTCAGTACCATCCACATTACTTAACAAAATGATAATTATCACATATGATACACTTGAAAAGAAGTGTCATTATTGTTAGTATGTCACAATAGTGATAATACCCAGCAGGCCCAACAGTATAACACACGCAGTCACAGGAGCAAGACACAACAAAAGCACAACACACACACGATAGTGAAGGAGTGCTCCAACAGAGGAGGATGGGTGTGGCTGGCGTAGTGAGGTGCGACGTAGCGATGAGGAATCCTGAACAATTTTAATATTTTTAACGTTTGACATTTGTCAATGTATATGATAGATATATATTTTAGTTATTTTAATGTGAGGACAGGGCATGCAATGAACTAGTTTGGCGTGGATTGAGTAAGCACCTGAAGATGGCATTTTTATGCCGAAACATGTAGTGCGAGTGAGAGAAGGAGATAGATGAGTGTATGCACTGCAAGACGGTTTAAATAAATCATGGTGATAATAAAAATTGTGTCTATGAGTGTAATTCTTTATATTCAGTAAGGAACAGGAAAGCTAGGATCTTGGGCCAGAGTCCAGAGGTAGATAACTATATACAGATTGTTACTAATTAACTGAGATTAATAAAGTCAGAAAACCTGAAGGGAAAATATCATTTGAGAGACCTTGGCATAAATGAGAGGATAATTTTAAAATGAGTCTTAAAGAAACAGGATATGAGAGTGTGACCTGGAGTCAGCTCTCTTAGGATACAATACAATACAATATGGACTCTTGTGAACATGGTAATAAACCTTTAGGTCCCTTAAATGGCAAGGACTTCTGTGGTAAGCTGAGTGACTAACAGCTTTTTGAGAAGGATCCTGTGTGTGGTGTTAATTAATATTCAGTCATTCTTTTACAGGACTGTTCAACACTTGGTATGAAATATTTCTTAAATTATGTAACACAGTGTGGTGAAGTCACAATAATCACTTACGGCTTGTAGCAAGGACTTCATGATAGCATCATAAATGGTAGAGTCTTTTCTGGTACCATCATAATGAATGATTCCTAACTACCTGCCACTATTATCCCATAACGTTTTTACACAAACTGTACCTGTAGTTTTGCTTCTGAAATTGTTATGTCTAGCAGTCCATAAATATCAGTTAATGCAAACTTTCTTTTCTACCCATGTCTAGGAGAAACATTGTATTCCAGAACCTAGCTGAGTAGGTTATCCCCTCCAAGTTTTAACTGCTGAGAAATGTACATCACATGACAATCTCTTCAGTCCAGCAGGTTCTTTCATTATGCACTGTGTTGCTTGGCTAGTTAAGCTCTGGCATGCAGAGGCACCATGCAGCATTTTCCCCACCTTGTCACACAGGTTTACCCTTCCCCAGTGCTTCCAGTGACCTAGGTTGGGCAGTGATGTCACAGAGTTAAACTGTGCAGTTGTATATTTTAGAGTTTGTCCCCATCATACAGATACTCATTTTGGCTGGTTCCAGCTGCAATATTTTGAAAAACTATAATTATGGAAATGAAAGGGGAGAACTTAGACATGAACATGAAGCTTGAAATAATACATCTGTGTGAAGTTTTGAAACTAAACAAAATAGGATGGTGATATTGATTAACTTTATTGACATTGTTTACCATGTTGAAAAGGGGATAATACGGTATATACTGAACCAAAGCGAAAACAAATGTTCCTTTTCTTCATGAATACATATTGTTGAAATTCGTTCCACAATCTGAGTTGGTCACTGTGCGCTGAACATAATGAGAAGAGACTTGTGCTACCAGTGTAACTGCATAGGCACGGGAATAACAGGTGATACGGATCCTGTGACAAGGAGAATTAATTTCATTATGAGTGTGATAACTGAAATTGGTTAATTTAATTACATAGGAGAATTAGAAAGTTGTGGATTTTTATGCTATTTATGTGCCACTGCCATAGCATGCATTTTACAGTTAAGTGTAGTGGTTGTTTCAACAACTACTTCTTACATGTGTAATGTCAGAAAGGTGCATGTTCTCCAATCATGGCATTTGGAACAATCTGTAACGTGTACGTATATTAAGAATTAGTCTGATTTAAACTTTCCATGTGTTACATCTGTTATTCTAGATAAATGAAGTTGGCACATTATTCTTACAAGTGCACAGGCAGAGGATTGTGAGAGGAATGTGTGTGAGACTTGTGAGAATGCAGCAAATAGTGTTTTTGTACCTGTACTCCATAAACATAGTGACCGTGAAAACATCAAAATATTGTCTGGAAAATTGAACATAGTTTGAATCAGTAATGAATTTTAAATGTCTGGATTGTACGAGTATTTCAAGGACACTATCAAATTTATTTGCTTAATTTACACATCTTATAACCAAAAACTTCATGTCTGAAAATTGTGTGTAAAATATGCAAATACTACTTTTCACACTATAATTTAACACATTGGATTGAGGTTATGAAGAACCGTGAGAAAACATGATTTCTCTTCTTTCTGGTCTCATTTATAATCATAATTTTGAACCTGCTTGCTTAAGTGTTATGTTTTTCCATTGTGCCACATTATCAAATTACTGTTTATTGTTGCTAATTTAGCAGTGATTATTGCTAAGTTAATATAAGATGCTGAAAATGCTACAGGCTCCTTGATTGTACCACACTATATTGCTCACATATACAGAATACAGTAAGGCACTTAACACGAAGTCCCGCTGGCAGTAAGGATTATTTTTGTGACAGCTTCCCCTCCTGTAACTGCTCTAAGTTTCCTACATATGCCACTAACATTTAGAGATCAGGCTTTCTCAACACAAGAAGTAGAGGTTAATTGAGAAAAGTTAAAGAAGAAAAAGATTAGCTTACACTTGAATAAATTAATCAGTTAAGTCAAATGTTGTCATGATATTCTCTGTCTATTTTTCAGGTGGTGATCATGCGGGATTATCATCACCCAAATATTGTTGAGATGTATGACAGTTTCCTAGTGCAAGATGAGCTGTGGGTGGTAATGGAGTTCCTAGAGGGCGGAGCACTCACAGATATTGTTACACATGCCAGGATGGATGAGGAACAAATTGCTACAGTCTGCAAGCAGTGTCTTAAGGCGCTGGCATATCTCCACTCACAAGGCGTCATACACAGGGACATTAAGAGTGATTCAATATTGCTGGCAGCTGACGGCAGGGTATGTTACTTCTGGTACAAGCCATATAATGTCATCACTACACTTCATGCTGTAATTTTCCAAATGTAAAGGGAGATTGTTTTTTCTAGTGTCTTCAGCATCAGAGTTCATTCTGAAATTTTGTCCTGTACTGGGGCCAGTATTTTTACATTTAGCTCTATGAAATCATTGTGGGCTCTGTAGTAGGGAAGTTGTAAAAGGTAAAGGCAAAGCTATCCCTATAGCAGGCTACGAAGGCCCATAGGGATGTGAGTTGTCGAGGTTCTCACATTTTCTGTAGACAGTCAGCTCACAGATGGCAGTAAGCCTTACACACCAGCCACCCTTTACCCCCCAGGAAGATTCCTAGTATGCATTTCTGTTAGAGGCTGAGTTGACCCCAGGGCCGTATTGCGGCTGGAAGGATTAGGTAGATTGAAAAATTCAGTGACCTCATCTGGAATCGAACCCGCAACCTTCCAGCTTGCACCATAGTGCCTCAACCAACTACACTACTGCGTGCCCCTTTCACTTTTATGTTATTGTTATAATTTGTAGTAAATATATTTAATTTTACACCATGCAGATTTTTGTTTAGATAATTATTGCAGATTATTAAAAGGGGTGGGATGTTAGTTATGGCAAATGTTGGAACCTTTCCATACGAATCCTGGATAATGATCCAGTACAGATTGTGGCCTTCTGGACTGCGATACTGTTTAGTCTTCTGCATGGATACCAACATTTTGTCTCCAACTTCAGAGTTGAAATGTTTATGATGAGAAATTGGCTTGGTTAAATAGGAAGGTGGTCATGAAAACCTCACATCATACTGAAATTTTGAAGTGATCTTAAAAGTTGAAGTAAAAAGTATCTACCTTGCAGCAGCACAGAAATATACATTAGTAAGGAAATTTGCATGCCTTTAATTTTTGATGAATTAAATAGTAGTCATTTTGCAAATACTCTGTACAGGGATGCATTATTATCTTAATCTGACTTGTAATTTCTGGATTTATGACTTGTACTAGCTTAATATACTACTTAAAATTAAAAAAAAAAATGATTCCATGTTGAATGAGATGGTGTCATAACTATGTAACCATCAAAGGTTTACATCTGTAAGGATAAAAAATTGCATTGTATTTTTCTCTTAAGTTTATATGAACTATCACAGTGGTCTAAAATAGGGTACATTCTTTATTTTGTTCTTTGCTTCATACACATACAGAAGCATGCCCTTTTCTCTTTTGGTGGTATCTGAGGTAGCAACTAACATGACACATTAGAGATGCACAAACTTTGTTTTCCATGGTCTGAAGCATTTTTTTCCCCCCCCACTCTGCCATTTGCACATTTTATATAAAAAACGTGTCTCAGTGTTAATGGGGATTTGTTGCAGGTAAAATTATCAGATTTTGGTTTCTGTGCTCAAGTATCACAGGAGTTGCCCAAAAGGAAGTCATTGGTGGGAACACCATATTGGATGTCACCAGAAGTTATCTCCCGTCTGCCATATGGCCCCGAAGTGGATATCTGGTCTTTAGGTAACAATGCAAGAATAAAAAATTGTTACATTTACTAAACAAACAAGGTATTTATTTTGTTCTACTTTTGTGTGCCTTCATGGTATGCTTAGCAAAGGGTAGTTTTGTGACATGACTGCTTGGTGGACACTGTGCATGATCAGAGAGATTATTTTCTCATACATGACGTAAGAAGACAGTATAATGAACAAAGAGTTCTTCCAGTTGCACAGATATCCAGTCCTACATATCTTATGTTGTTGATGTTATAAATAATAATGTAAGTGCTACCTGCTTTCATGCTCGTGTCTTGCTTGGGTTATTCTTCGACCCTGAAGATGGAGCTGTGTGTTCCTCCAAAACATCGATTGACTTTCAGTGGACTACATGGTGTTATATCCCAGAAGACAATACTCTTCTACGGAGATTGTTCACAAAGTCAAGACATTTGGGTCCCTGAATTTTGTTACATAGAGGTTTTCTCTTTTTATGCAGGCATTATGGTAATAGAGATGGTAGATGGTGAGCCCCCATTCTTCAATGAACCGCCACTGCAAGCCATGCGCAGAATACGTGATATGCCTCCACCAAAACTGAAGAATACTCACAAGGTGAGTTTTTATGCCTGTTGAGGTGTAACGTAAAGGGTATTTTAAAACTGTCCTCAGCAGTTAGTCATTACACTATATATTCAATCCTGGTGCAGTTAATGGATATATATTTTTGCTGCTTAATTTTATGTGATCTATCATTTAATGAACTGGCATTTAAACTCTTCATTTTAGTCATCCTTAGAACTAAGGGTTTAATGTTCAAGTTCAAATTAAGTCAACCTTCACTGTAAACCACAGAATGATTGATTCCAGCTGTAGAACCTTACACTCATGTTGTAATATGTTACACATTATGTGTGTCTGTATTCCTAAGTATTGTATTTGGCCTAATAACTGTTTATTAAAATGTAGGTTTCTTCTGGTTTTATCAACTGTCATAAATATAAATCTATGTGTTTGGCATTTTCTGATGTCTGATCTTTATTGCCATAAACTGATCATTTATATTTCTGAGTTAAAATTTATCTTATTCAAAAGCTTCAAATTTCAAATAGCATGTTTATTATTCATGTAATAATAAATTAATTGCTATATTTCATGACAAAATATATTTTTATTAACAGATCACTCTACCGATTAATCAGTCGATTAATCAAAGAAAGGTAAGTAGTTAATTAAAATTTACTTGATTGATACTTCTAATAAACACTAATAACATAGAATACACAGATTTTTGAGGAATACTCATTTGCTATTTAAAACTTCAATAACAAGATTCTGATGATTAGGAATAAGTGATTGATGACTTTGCAGTTAGTCTTGTGACTAGCACACACTCCTGTCATCAGACAGATCTGAATTTGAGACATGGCCTCTGTGCTCTTTATCTGTAGTAGAAAAATCAGGTTTGTTCGACATTCTATAATAAGTTTTCGTGTTCTCTTCCATTCTCTTTTACTTTCCCCTGTCTCCAGTAATAATGCTATACCTCCAGTAATTAATTCAAACTTACATTTCAAAATTTTAAGCTGATCATTGTGTTGACTTATTGATGTATAGTCTTCTTGTTTTAAGTTCCACTGTTTATAACTTGTTAAGCACTCTTTACATGAATGAGTTAGTGTCTCATATCTGTCTGGCAGTTTGTCCCTTTCCCAATCCAGAAATGCAGAACAAAATCATCGAATTTTGATCGTACTGTTTCTAGCTGTAAAAATTGGTTTTTGGTTTGCATACCCTTCCTTTTCTGTAGGATATTTCTCAGTAGGTTCTTGATTAAAAGGTCCAGGAGTTGAAATGATGATTTTGGAATTAGTAGGCTATGACTGTATCAGTGCTTGTTAGTTTTTATATGCAGAGAGGTTCATTACCTTGTTTGTGGCCTCATTACCAGCAGTTCTTTGTGTGGGATGCTGGCAAATGGATGGCCTCTTTCTGATGATTCATCCGCATGCTACTGCAGAGATCTACTTAGAGGTCTTGTCACTGCCTGATAAATGTTTTTATTAAAGCCACTTTACTTAGCTTACATTGTAAGCATATGCCAGAATGACTTCCCTAGTTCCAAGATGAGAATTTGGAAAACTTTCTAGAATTGTGACAGCAAGGGGAATTTTCAGTGTAGACCAGATTTTCACTGTAATAATTTATACCACTAGCAACTTCACAGTGCACCAAAATGAGATACCATATTTACCCAAATGGAAGATGGTTCCAAATGCAAGATGACCTCATACTAGGAAACACGTCTGCACAGAAAAAGTAATTTATGAATTGATTTTATTCTCCCACCACAAACATATGAAAGAAAATAAATGTTAGATAATATGTTGTTCATAACACCAAATTAGTTTTGATCTTGAAGTCACTTCATTAGTTTCCCTCTGTTTACCATTCCTGTCACCTGACTCAGCTGCATTCCAACTTTCTGTCTGTCATTCATTGCCCACACTATCGTGTTCGCTGCCAATATCCCACCCTTCTTCCTATCCTCCCTGCCATGTACTGAATTAGATGTGCAGCACCTTTTAAATCCTTTGACTGTTGCTTATGGAGAGGTCCACTGGCACGTCAGTTCTACACTTGGCTTCTTTATTGTCATGGTCTTGTCAGAACATGGTTGTCTGCCAAGAGCCATTTGGCATACAGTTGTTTTAAGTGATCATTAAAAGAATTATGCACTTGGATCTGATGTACAGTGTTAAATGATACTTAAAGGTGTCCAGCCCAAGCATTCATTGTTGTCTCAATAGTACTCTCGTCTCCTGTTCCAGACAACTTTAGTCATCCATTGCTTAGTTTGACGCTAGGCTGACACTAGTCCCATGGGTAGCTGCACGTAGGGTATGGTTTTTCAATCAATTGTCACATGTGGTAATTTTGTGTTGCCTGCCCACTCTCTCTCCGTTACACCAATGACATCTTTTAACTGCCAGATTTATGAAAACAGATTGTGTGCTTGTGCCATTCATTGATGATAGAATTATGTGTATTATTGAAGTATGCTGGCAGTTAATTGGCATGGCCTTGAAATATGATGGTGAAAGCCTTCACTGTAGAGGAAACCTGTTCCTTCACATCATTTGTACACACTACCTTGAGATGGACTCAAATTTCAGCATCAAGTTGAATAATGATATTGCATAAATCTCACATTCCATTGTTACTGAATCCATACAAATGACAGTTTTCATGCAGAAGTGGAATATTTTCTGTTTTTATTGTTTCCATTTTTGTATGTTCACCTCTGGAAACACTGTGTTTTCCTGTTACTTCACAGGCGTTTGTTCTGCATGTTTAATCACCATAGTTATAAAGTATGACTCATGACTGCAATGCCTGATACTCTCTGACACTTATTTCCTTGCATACTAATAGTCCTTTGCATCACCTGCCATTTTTAATCCTGAGGGTCACTTGAGTTATCACAGAATCCCATGATACTGTACAATAGGTGAATTACCACTTTTATTTTTAACTTCAGGCAATCTCATGGCAGGTCATGGTTACTGACCTTGAAATATATTTCTTTCTTGCTTTCTTGGTTGCCACTGTAATAGCACAGTAGTGTGAATTGTGCTCTGAACATGCTAAAAGCTTAAAATTCATTAGAAACATCTAATATATATACTCTGAGCCATTCAAATTCGTGATCATGCTCCCTAGTTTTTGTAATTCTTGAAGGAGCAAAAAAAGACTACTCTTTCATCCAGGCAAATATGATACTGATCTTTTTGACATGGCTGCAACGTGCAAAGCAAAAGCACATGTCATAAAATTCTTGAAGTTCGAAACTGAAAAAGTTACCATTTGAATTGAGAATGTTTTTCTTGTTTTGCTCTTGAAAATTCAAGACTACTGAATGCCTGCTATATTGCAGTAGCTGCAGAAAACAGTGTCTTCTGGTATCCAGGTACATTTCACATTCGTATAAAAAGCTCTGTGAGACATTTAAGGTCACCTCCTGTGATTTCTAGGATAGCATACCAGAATATAATCAGTAAAGCTTGAATTATTTCTGTAGATATTCTGTTTCAAGTTTTATCACAGGTAAATATCACACAGTTTCCAATCTAGGGAATGTAGCATCCAAAGCCTTTTCCTCATTATTCGTTCATTGAAAGCAACTCATAGTCAGCAGTGAATTCTTTGTGATGTTTGCTGATGCATTATGCTGCTAAAGATACTGATAATAAATTTTCAGTAATTGTTCAGTATTTTAACTCAACTATGATTGGATGCTACAGATGCAAAAAACACTCACAACTGACTGGTCACAAGTACAAAGATGCACCAGTTCACAACAATAAACAGTGTACTTTTTATTGCTGAAGGAATCAGCATATGTTTTGGTATGATTCATGTCTTTAAGCTACCTGGATCTGAATGTTTCTGATTAGATTTTGGAAGACATTTTCAATGGCTATTGTAGTATCACATAAGTATTTTACTGTATATATTTATCAGAATTATTAGAATATTACAAAGTGGATAATTTTCAGTCCAGTGTGACTTACAAGTTTACAACACTTCAGTCTTTATTCACCTTACGTGTTTCGATTCAAAAGAATCATCCTCAGAAGAGCACCACTATGATCAGGAAACACTGTCACATAAGATGTTTTAACAATATGTACTTACTCATAAGCTATGAATAATGCTCACTATATACATTTTTTGTTATTATCACAGTTAGTTTTGATGTTTGCCTTAGGCATTCACGATGACGCTTCTTGAAGTATAGATTTACGTATGGTGCCATTTCTTTTAAGCGTATTTGCTGGGTATTCTGATTGGTATTTCCCACTGCACACGATATGATGTTCTCTTTTCCATACAGTAGCTTCCCTGTGTATTTAAAATTGTATTAAAATCGTACAAGCGACACAGCACGCACATAAACTACATGACTTACAATAAGAACATACAATCAAGAGAAATAAACAACATCTTCCACAATCAGGAGGAAAACAACATGACCCAATGTTGGCTCATGATATTTTAACATAATAACTAAATTTTTATATGCAAAAGAAATTTTAATACAATTTTAAATACATAGGGAAGCTACTGTATGGAAAAGTGAACATCATATTGTGTGCAGTGGGAAATCCCAATCAGAATACCCAGCAAATACGCTTAAAAGAAATGGCACCATACGTAAATCTATACTTCAAGAAGCGTCATCGTGAATGCCTAAGGCAAACATCAAAACTAACTGTGATAATAACAAAATTTATATAGTGAGCATTATTCATAGCTTAATTGCATATTATTAAAACATTGTACATGACAGTGTTTCCTGATCGTAGTGGTACCCCTCTGAGGATGATTCTTTTGAATTGAAACATGTAAGGTGAATAAAGACTGAAGTGTTGTAAACTTGTATGTCACACTGGACTGAAAATTATCCACTTTGTAATTAATAGTGTGACGGACCAGAATGAGACACATCAAATTATTAGAATATACAAAACTATAATTTTACCAGTGGTTCGGTATGAGTGTGAAACTTGGTCTCTGACATTAAGGGAGGAACATAGACTGAGGGTGTTTGAGAACAGGGTGTTGAGGAGAATATTTGGACTGAAGAGAGATACAGTGACAGGAGGTTGGAGAAAACTGCATAATGAGGAGCTTCATAGCGTGTACTCTTCACCAAGTATAATTAGAATGATCAAGTCAAAGAGGATGAGGTGGGCAGGGCACGTGACACAAATGGGGGAGATGAGGAATGCGTATAGGATATTGGTGGGAAAACCAGAAGGAAAGAGACCATTGGGAAGACCAAGACGTAGGTGGGTGGACAGTAGGATGGGATGATATGGATTGGATTGATCTGGCTCAGGATAGGGACCAGTGGAGGGTGCCTGTGAACACGGTAGTGAACCTTTGGGTTCCATAAAATTCTGGGAAATTTTTGACTAGCTGCAGAATTGGCAGCTCCTCCAGAAGGGCTCAGCTCCATGAGTATGTAAAAGTATATTTATCAGGCATAGACAGGACCTTTAGTTCAATCAATGTGGTAGCATGTCACCATCTTAGTGGAAAGAAGCTGCCCACTAGCTAGCATCTAACTCCATGAACAGGTGGTAATAAGACCACCAATGAAACAATGAACCTGTCTGTACTTGTTGCCACAGTACCATAGTAAGTCAGCAGTAAACAGTAACATACCCTTAGCAATGAAATAGAAGGAAACAGGTTAATCAGTTCATTTATAAGGCTATCATCTTCTTCCTATATGTAACCAGGTTGTCTATATACAGAGTGACCCAAGAGGAAAGGTCAGTATTTGTGGGGGTCATATTATCATTCAGTCTAAGCAAAAAAGTGTATATGTACATGTGTCCTATTCTGAACGGTTTCCAAGATAGAGCTGTTTTCACTGTACAGTTCCAAAATTGTTGATAAATGTAAGAAAAACTATCCCTGTAACAGGCCATGAAGGTCCATTGGGTTGTGAGACGTCAAGGCTCCCAAATTTTGTCTAGACAGTGGGCTCACAGATGGTGGTAAGGTTGTCATCCTTACACGCTGGCCACCCTTTACCCCCCAGGAAGTTTCCTGGTACTCATTTCCATTAGAAGCTGAATCGACCCCAGGGCCATAGTGTGGCTGGAAGGATTAAGTAAGTTGAAACAAATCCACGTCATCGGGACTTGAACCTGTGATGTTACAGCTTGTAACATAGTGCCTGAATCAACTATGCTACTGTGTGCCGCTCTCCAAAATTGTTGATAAGAAAGAGATATTACATACTGTTTCTAATACTCATGTTTATTGCTCAGGTGACAGAGTTGGTGCAGTTTACCTAGTATAATATATTTTCCAAAATTCTATTGTCAAAATCAGTGCACTCTGTAACTCGTGTGAGGACATGGCGTGGTGCTCGTCTGAGTGCATCTTGACGTTCCTATATGTCGACAATAACATGAAATAGCTCTGTCTCAGAAACCATTCATAATAGGACACATGTACATATATACTTTCTTGCTTAGAATGACTGGTACTATGACCTTTACTTCTGGGACACTGTATGTAGTACTGACATGTACATGCATGTGCTTGTTCACGCGTATGTGCACACACTCACACAGGGTGTTACAGTATCCTGTGTCTATGTATTAGGAGATTGTTGGAGAGTTAATTTGGAGCAGAAAATGTGAACATGTTTGGTTCAACACCTTTGTATTGTCAAGATGTTTCACTGCTTTTAAAGGAAATGTATTAGTTTTAGTTAGGATTAAGTTATTTTCACCTTTAAATTTTATGCCATGTTTGACACAAGTGTCAGTGTAAGGGGAGGAAATGCATACTTCATGTCAACTTCAAATGCAATCCCTGGCATGAACCAGTTGTGCAGGTTGGATCTCACATCTGTGACAGCTACCAGGTTGCAGTTTTAGAGGTCATTATGAGCTTGTGGTTGCATGTCAAACATTTCATTTGATGCATTCCCCCCCAAAAAAATCAAGAGGGTTCAGATCCGGAGAACATGAACACCATACTGTCAGACCCCCATAGCTGATCCTTGTGCCCAGAAAATGGATATTCAGCCGTTTACCCACTTAGCACGAAAAGTGAGCAGGGAGAGGGCACCATCATGCAGAAACCACATCCACTTGCGACCACTGAGGGGCACATCCTCCAATAAAACAGGAAGTGTTCCATCAGGGTACTGGATTCTGCCAAGGTGGTTTGCTATCGCATATGATCCAGTTAGGTAATTGTGTACAATTCTGGCCCAGATGTTAACTTTAAATCTCTCTTGAAATGAAGAGCTGTGAATAGCATGAAGGTTCTCCAGTGTCCATTCATGTAGGTTCTGTAGATTGTTTACTTAATTTCATGTGAATGGTGTTTCTCAGTCCACAGTACACAGCTTAAAGAATCAAGTTTGTATACAGTTGTGTAGAAGCCATTGAGAGAACTGGAGTTGAAAGTTATTGTTCCCTGACTGCAGGCCTTGCATAAGTTGTATGTGAGAAGTTTCAGCTGTTGCTATGCAGTGTACAGCAAACTGCACTCTGAGGGAGGAATCCATTTTCTACTGTATACAACCCAGTGAGTGCTAGTCAGTAGATTGGCATGAAGGCACATATTTCCTTCAGATTATGGTGCACTGTTACAAACACATGCCTCTTGGGGTGGTGACTGACTTGTAACATTTGCCTGTAATGTAACATGTTACAAATCGAGCATTACACAAGTGAAGATAGCGAATGGAGCCGCTCGTGCTCATGGCCGCTCCATCGTGTTGTTGGTTTTTTCGCGAATCCCTTTGAGTTGTACAAGTCAGGCAGTCATTCGAGTGGTGTTGTAACGATCATTCATGTCCAACATGTGGAGCACCATTTGTGTGTGTTGACAGTCGTATTGTTCTGGCGAAAGAGGTTGTTCTGATAATGCAGAGGGATTGGGAATATACTTTATTATTAAATTAAATTAAAGGGATCACAGATAACACAACTTCCATGTCTTGACATATTGAATGAAATGAAGTGGAGCGCACATGAGCACAGTCGAGCCGAACGTTCAAAACGAGCATTCGATGCGCCTCACCAGTTGTGGTGTAATGTAACATGTTCACCGCAAATGTTACAAGTCAGTTGCCACCCTTGGGTTACCTTCAACCTGTGTAACAACATTTGTGTGCAGTGCAGCTCTGGCATTTCTGTCGAAGAAGCCACGCACAAAATGCATATCAGCATACTCCACATCAGTAATTCTTGCCATTTAATTTCATTGTTATCTCTGCTTTGCTGTCAGAAGTAATGTCAGCCATAGGCGAATGCAGTACAGACTCCGTCTTACGACATTATGAAGGCTTCATTACACAGACATACAAAAAAAAAAGACTGAAACTTTGAAATGCCATAAATGAGACAATGGTGAATCAAATAATTGTTTGCTTTGTCTGCTCCAAACTATCTCAACAACTTCCTAAAGACTGACCATAGTTCTTTAAATCATACTTTATGTGTGCTCATGCACAAAGGGAGATATAATTGAAGAGCCATTATTATCAAAAAACAAATGAAACAATCTCAGATTTTGTTAATATTTTTAATAATATAAATTGAGAAAATCTGTGTTTTAATATTAGGATTTCTTATGGAAATAAGTGTGAAGAGTTCTGTTTTCCAGGATGTAATGCTGTGTATTTTTGTGAAATTCAGCCAGTGTTTCAAAGGAACATACCACCTCCATCTTCAGGTTCAGAGGGTAAACCAACCCAGAAATCAGCATGAAATACGCAGTCTCTGCCTGCTTAATACTGGTTTCTTGGTTGGCTTACTCTTGCACCCTAGTGAAGGAGCTAATACATTCCTCCAAAACATCTTATGACTTTCATTGCACTACACAGTATTATATCCCAGAAGACAAACTCTTCATAGTCACCACTGTCGAGCCTCAAATCCAACACAGATATAATTGTTTTATCAGTGCAGTGCAGTTAAAGGCATGGAATGGTATCAGAATTAGTTGGCATAATATTTTTAAGTGATGTGGTGAAACATTTTCTAAGACAGGAATTAATAAGCTTCATGAAGATTATGCTAATCTAACTAACCATATAGATTTTATTTACATATACTGCTATAATGCAGACATTTGAACCTCCATTGTGGTAGCATTGTACTTAATGTGATCTGCTTTCATATTATATCCATTAGGAATAAACAGTGAATCCCCCATTTAACGTTCCTCAGTTGAAGCTTTTCCCACACTTAATGTTCACTTTCAGTGATCTGAAGTCAATAAACTCAGTGTTAAATTACCTCCATTTAAGATTTTCCTATGTGTTCCCTGGCCCCCAGAGAAACCTTATATAAGGGTTTTGCTGTAATTCTTCATTGTTACACTTGTATATTCAAGCAACTGAAATAAATAAATTGAAACTTAATCATGTACTATGCATTGAGGAAGAATGAGAGATTTAATAGGACCCTCAAGAAAGCTGATAATTATGTCTTGACAGAATATTTTAAATAAAACTATGAGCATATCTTAAAAAGTATTTATGAAACCTTTTTATTAAGTGCAGTGATTATAACAACAGTCAGTTCATGTGCATTCAAATGTTGCACATTGAGTGTCAAATAGAAAGTGCTCAGTTCACATTTCTTTATGCCTGTATCCTTTTTTGACATATGTTCAACATAAAACATAGTTAATGAAAAATATCAGATTATTGGAGTAATCAAATCAGGAATGATGAACTAAGTGATGCATGTAGCACATATCGACAATACAAGGAATACATACAAACATTTAGTTGGAAAACCAGAAGAAATAATCAGAGGGGAGACTTAGGCACAGGTAGGAGGATAAAACTGAAGTGGATCTTAAAGAAGGAGCATATGAGAATGTGGACAGGATTCATTTGGCTGTGGATAGGGTCAATTGGCAGACTTGTAGACATAGTAATGAACCATCAAGTTCCATAGAAGGCAGAAAATTTCTTGACCAGGTGTAAGAACTGTGCTGTGTGAAGTCAATTTATATGGAAGTGGGCATCATAACAAAATATTGTACTCATCAGTTATTTGTCATCCTCCAAAGTGTGTCATGCTGTTGAGTGTGCCCTTTACATTGCTCTTGTGAGTAAGCGAGGCAAATATTTTATGCAAATAACCTTTGTAATGGACTGAATGTAATGGTTAAGGTCATACTCAGTTGAGACTTTTCATGGTTTTAACCAGTCCTTCCCTGCTGATGTTCAGATAGTACTTTCAGAAAGGTCCACAACCACTTCCTTCCCCTCAATTCATTATTTGCAGTCATCCTAACATTTGAAATATTCAGTTGAAAAAGTGTTATTAAATGAACCTAGCGTCTGTCAGTCAATCTTTGTAAACAGAACATTTTTAGATTTTTATGTTTTACACTCTTAATGAAGTATTGGTTTTCCTTTATTATTTAATTACAGTAACGCTAGATGTGAATGAGAGCACTGGCATATATATGTAATAATATACTACTACAGTTTTTCTTATTCTTACTCTCTGATGATACTGGGGACAAAAGTATGGATATGTTGAGAACAATACATGTACAGAAACTGATATCCTTGCATGCCAGAAGTTATCTGCAATACTTACTGTGTTCAAAAATAGTGGAAGATTCAGCCAAGCTTATAGCAGAGTTTTGTTTGCAAAATTGGGCTATATAACACTGTAGACTTTAAAATGATTTTAGCTCGAATAATAATCGTAGAGAGTTGTTTAGGTGTCTCCAAGACTGCAGGGTTTCTTGGAGCGCATGTTGGTTCGAGATCCTGCACAGAGAGCAACAGCAGCTGAACTGCTGCAGCACCCATTCCTCCGGCAGGCTGGCACCCCTGCACTGCTTGTCCCGCTCATGAGAGGCTCCCGACACAGCAATTGCTGAAAGTAATTCAGTGCCAACAGCTTTTGGTTCCAGGTATCATCATCAAATGTAGATACACTGTTGCCATATGAAACAGTCATTTCTTACAGTGTTTTATTTTACTACAGTGAACAGAAAGAGGAAACATTACTTGTAAGTGATCATGCGTCAGGATATTGTCAATTTATTATCTTTCATTGGTATTTTGAGAGTATCTGTGGATAGTGATATTTGGGTCTCTCCCTTCTCTACTGATACGCTTTAAATTACATCACACTCTGAGACCACAGGTTTCATTTTGAGTAAAGTGCCACTGGTATGCACTTTAAAATGATCCATTCTGTTCAGTGGTCTCCATCTGTATTACATTTTGGTGACTTTTTTTGTAATATTTGTTGGTATTATAAATGTTAAGTTTCATGCAATTTAAAAAAAAAATCAAAATTTTTGGCAGCAAAATGGTTATAGAAAACTATTATTGCACTCAAGTGCCCATTCAGTGCTGAGAAAATATATTTATATATATATATATACAAATTGAAACGTATGACTTGTTTTAGTGAGGTGGAGTTGTAAAGGTTTGTAATCATGTTATGATATTAGAAATATTGTAATTACATTCTTGCCTATGTATAAGCACTGAATTTTCTATGCATTTATTTACATCTATATTGAAACAGTTTAAAACAGTGCAGTAGCTTTAGGAATGACTAAGAGTTTCAGTATATATTTCATTGTATGCTCAAGACAAGTATGGGTGATAGTATCTGAGTGAAAAACTGGAATGTATGAGATTTGTAAATCTGCAACTGTTAATAGTGTAGTGAAACACATGTGCTACAGATGATTCATTAAACTGGTATGGATATTCTGTTAGGTCTCAAAGAGTCTGAAAATTGCAAGTGATGTAATCATTCCCTTTTGTGTTGAACATAATATGTGTACAGTTTATGTTGAAACTGCATAAAAGTGTCAATTCTGTTCATTAAATTGCAGGATTTTATGTCTTTATGTACAGAAAGTCAGAAGCGCTCATGCAGATGCACTCTGAACACTTTGAAGACAGTGATGGTTTCGTAGCTTGTGGATTGGCCCTTGAGTTCAGTTTGCTGCATAATCTCTAGTGGGATTCAAATTAGCTCGCTGTTGACCTATTCATTCAACAGATGTTGGAAAACTTTTAAACTCGCCAGCTCTTGGTATCTAAATCTCTATCATCACACCATTCTGTTTGCAGGAAAATAGTAAAACTACTTCTCCATGACATTTATTTTTATGGCTTTATCTTCCGAAATAATGGAAATGTGAAGTAAAAGTACATATACTTACTTACTTACTCTTGAGGAGCTGCCAATTCTGCAGCTACTCAAGAATTTCCCAGCATTTTATGGAACCTGAAGGTTCATTACTGTGTTCACAAGAACCCTCCACTGGTCCCTATCCTGAGCCAGATCAATCCAGTCAATGCCATCCCATCCTATCTCTCTAAGAAAAGTACATATGTTAGTAAGGTTATTTTGAAGAAAAAATCTTTATGATAGTTTTATCCATAGTTCTCAATCGAATCACTCGTAATGATGTTTGGTCAAGTACGCGCATTACTCATTTCCATACCATATAATTTTGTATCTGTTGCTGCTTTTTCATCCTTTGTCACATATCCATTGTTGAGTTTTATGTGCTTGCTTGGTTTGGTATAAATTTGATAACTTGCACTGAGTGCATTTGATAAAGGATACCTTAATGCAATGTATGGATACAGGAGATAAACACTGAAAATGCTCTATGGTGTGTATGAAGATAATGCTGTAAAATTCCCCAGTATACAAGGTCTCATGCAAGTTAAGTTCAAGTTGCTGACATGAACATATCACAGATTTTTAGCAGACATATACTTCATTTGGTTTTAATTTTGTTTATGACTTCTGTATCTCAGATGTATTGTGTATGTTTCTCAGTGTGGCTGTATCTTCAAAGTATCAGAGAGAGAGAGAGCGAGTGTATGTGTGCATGCATGCGTGCGCATCGGTTTGAGGTTATCCATAAAGAAGTTTATAGTTGCAATTACAGATTAATTGGGTTTTGCAGTATAATATATCAAAATGAATGCAAAGTTATTGTTCAGTTCTTACTTCCACTGCAACAGGAATGGAAAGATATCCTCTTGAGTTCCAAATATTTTGCAGTTTCGCCGCCATCACAATTAAGGTAGCCAAATACGGAAGATGAGATGGACAGAATATATATCAGATATGGGAGAGTTGAGAAATGCATGAAAAACTGTAGTGGGACAAGACCCTTGGGGAACCTAGATACAGATGCGAGAATAATATTAAATTTGCTGTGAAGAAATAGAGTTCAAGGATTTGGACTAGGTTTAAATGAGCTTTCATGGCTGTCTTAACTGTATCAGTAATATATAACTGCCAAAATTATGTACAATTTTAGTAAGATTTCTGAGTAACAGATCTGATTATAATCGATTAATATTGTGGCATGTGGACCCTTTGCTAGTTAATGGCTCTGCCAACAGACACGAATGCAACCATTCCAAAGTAACAGCTGCACTGCAACAGAGGGTCGGTGTTTTTTGCATGGTTCATGCTGAGATGTTATGAGCAGGACAAGTGAGGAGTTAATGGAGTTAGTGAAGAGTTTGTTCCTGAGAGAGTTAATTAGTTAGAGGACTGCTGCAGTTCAGTTGTCGTGACCTGTTGCTGTGAGGAGCTAGTAGCTGAGGCTGGGGACAATTTCGGGAACCCAGAGGAAGGGTAATATCTGCTGTTGGAAGCCATTACCAAGCAACAGCTAGTGTAATACTGTAACACTGAGAAGACCTAGTGTGTCCTGTAGTGATTTGTGAAATGTGTAGAACGGTATGAGCATAATCCTTACTTGTAGTTATAAGTTTTAACAGATCATCATCATCACTGGCACGACAGCCTTTTGTGAGCCCTGGCCTTCCTCAGGATTGCTCGCCATTCTTCTCTGTATGAGTTTTAACAGATCAGTAAATCCAATTATGAGGGAAAATCGAAAAGTCTTTGCCCCTATTTTTTTCAACCACAATAATAACATACAAGGAAATCAAAATACAGGCAGTGTTCTAAGTACCTTTGATTATTTTTCCACATAGTCAACACCCCGGTTCAGGTATTTGTCCTGTCGCACCACTAGTTTGGAGATGCCGCTGTTGTAGAATTCGGCCAGTTGAGCGTGGAACCACCACCGGACAGCAGTTTTCACGTCGTCGGAAATGCACCTCTGGCCTGCCAGGAGCTTTTTCAGTGAAATTTCCTGCATCTCATTGTCACCGGAGATGAAACGTGGGTATTGCATTTCACTCCAGAATCCAAGCAGCAGAGCATGGTGTGGAAACATCCCAGTTCGCCTGTCATGAAGAAATCCCGCAGAACACCATCCATCGGGAAGTTGATGGTCACGGTCTTCTGGGATCGCTGAGGACCACTCCTGCTGGATTCCATGCCACAAGTTGCCACCATTAACATGGACAGCTATTGTGGTACACTCGCACGTCTGTGAGCTGCCCTCAGGAAAACATGCCTGGGGATTCTCGTGGACGATGTCGTTCTCCTCCATGACAACACCAGGCCTCATGTGGCGAACAGGACCACTGCCCAACTGCAGTCATTCGGATGGGAGATTATGGAGCATGCAGCATATAGTCCAGACCTCGCCTCCAGTGATTACCACGTGTTCAGTTCACTGAAGTTCCTGGCAGGCCAGAGGTTCATTTCCAACGATGATGCAGAAACCGCTGTCCGATGGTGGTTCCACGCTCAATGGGCTGAATTCTACAACAGTGGCATCTCCAAACTAGTGGTGCGATGGGACAAATGCCTGAACCGGGGTGGTGACTGTGTGGAAAAATAGTCAAAGGTACTTAGAACACTGCCTGTATTTTGATTTCCCTGTATGTTTATTATGGTGGCTGAAAAAAAATAGGGGCAAAGACTTTTCAGTTTGCCCTCATACCAATCAAAACCCCATCTATAGTCACTAAGATCATGACAACATAAAACATCAATACAAAAATTGTGTATCATTTTAAAAATCCATCCCCAGAAAAAGTATCTGGTCCACCCAGCAATCAAGTGATGCTTCTGTCGCTCATGCTTCACAAGTTTGTGTGACTACCCTGTTGAGATTGGTAACAAAAGAAAATGCAGCCATCAGAGTATGGCAGGCATAAGATAAGAAGACAGAGACAGCAACATGAGTCCATAATTCTATTATTTTTTATCAAATAAGGAAAGCATGCTTAAAAGAGCAAATAAGAAACAAAAAGAATTGTGCGTCAAAACTAATTTCCTTCAACAAAGATTAGATTAGACAATTACCAAGGACCACCCACATATACTGTGCAAGCTGAAAACACTGGGATAATTTTCAGATAACTCTTGTAATTGCTGTTTGAATAGTGAAACTCCATACATTCCTAAATGAGCAAAAATATAGAGGTTAACCAGTTGTACCTGCCATCTGTCTTGCCTTCCCTATTCCGCAGGAGAGTACTAAAACTTTTCAAAGACTGCACAATTTTTAATGCTCTACGATTAAAATTTTATTTAATTTTACATTTTTTTGTTTGAGAAGAAAGGGAGGCAAGCTCATTTTTAAGTTTATTATTTGATTATGCTGTCAGTAATGAGGCTATACACTATTGGTGATAGGGTGATATTGAATGTGGTGCAGTTCTTGGAATGAGAATTGGCAGTGGAAATCCTAGTACTTGGATGAAACCTGCCCCAATGCAACTTTGTCTGGCACAAATCCCACTTCTGACGTCAGTTGTCATGTGATTTTAATGACTATAGACAGGTTTTGGACTGATGGCTGTATTTATTGGACTCTTTGATACAGTGCATGACTACACTTTACAACACACTGTTTTACGCACACACACACACACACACACACACACACACACTCTCTCTAGTGTCCACAGTCACTTCTTCATTGACATTGCTTGGTAGCGGCTTCCCAGGGCAGATGTTCCCCTTCTGGGTTCCCGAACTGGCCCCAGCCTCAGCTACTAGCTTCGAACAATAACAGCTCACAACGACTGAACTGCAGCAGTCCTCTCACTCGCTCACTGACCAACAAACTCTTCACTAACTCCTCACATGTCCGGCTTATATCATCTTGACATGGTCCACATAGAATACACTGCTCCTTTACTAGCAAGAGAAATGTTCATGAAATATAGCCAGCCTGAAAATTTAAGTAGCATTACTTCATCACACTGGGGGTATGGTCTCTTGTGAACACAGTATTGTATCTTTGGGTGTTGTAAATGGCAGGGAATTCCCTGACTGAATGACTCGTAGTTTCTCACGAAAGTCTCTGGTTCATGGAAATGTGAAACTACCCATGCCTTGGATTTCAGAACTGCAACATAATGTATTGTTTGGATAATTTTCATTTCATGCATCCTGTTGTGTTATAATACAACAATATACAATTTATTTATTAAACTGTCACAACACAATGATATTAGGTCAGGGCCACATTTGGCTCTGCTTTAAAAAGAATAGAAAAATATTTACATGTTTTGGCTACCAAAAGCCATCATCAGGCAAATACATGGCCAACATATATACACCACTGAACTGTAGTACTAGTAAAATTGGATACAATAATATTAATTATATTAAAATTCTTCGAATGACGCTTTACATCATTGAGTCAATCATTGGTTTTTGCGATTTTGTTGTATTCTCAAGGACAAATTGGAGTATTCTGTATTTTGTGTATATATATATAATAAACTGGTTTGGAGGCTTGTGATGTAGATGTAGTAATATTAATGTTAATCTGAAAATTATATGAGAGTAACAGTATTGAGTTTTGTTATAATTAACAGTTGATTTTGGTATTGAAGATATAGTGTATTATTTACTTACAATTTAATCGGTGCCTCATCTTACAAAGTAATGTCCATTCTCTAGGGAATGTAAACAACGACTGATTTGGTGATGTACATAGGTTGGATAAAAAGTAGTGGCAACACCTCTATAGTTCTGAAATGACTTTATTACTGAGGTAAACACACTTACATTCCTTCAATATAATTGCCCCCCATGTGTTCCACCTTCTGCCAAATTTGTGGAAGGCGTACACCATGAGCGCGTCTACTTCTGTTGATGTCCAGTTGTGACCGCCCTACAGCATGAATAATCTCTTCTCTTGTGTTGTAACATGTCCCTCGCAGTGGTTGTTTCATTTTGGCAAAGAGATCATAATCACATTGACACATATCGGGTGAGTATGGCGGATGTTGCGATATCTCCCATCACCATAGGCGAAGGAGATTCTTGACAGCATCAGCAGTATGAGCCCTTGCATTGTCATGAAGGATGATGGAGTTCGTTGCCAACAAGTGTCGTCACTTCCTCCTGAGTGCTGGATGAAGATGACTACGCAGGAAATTGCAGTAGTAGGCAGCGTTTACTGTCTGTCATTGAGGTGCAGTGTGGTGCAGTATCACTCCATCAGTGTCATATGCCACAATGAACATCGCCTTCACATTGCTCTGTGTAGGGCGCACTTTCTTTGGATGAGGAGAGCCAGGATGCTTCCATTCTTTTGATTGTCGCTTCAAGTGCGGTTTGTATGAGCGAGCCCAAGTTTCATCCAGAGTGATGATCCTTCCAAGGAAGTCGTCACCTTCCCTCTGGTACTGGTCCAACAAGTCCTGTGCAGTTGCATAACGTTGCCATTGTTGGGTTACCCAACGGCCTGCAATTTTGCGGTCACAGTTTTGTGACATACGCCTACCTCAGCAGCTAACTCCCGCACGGCCCATCGACGATCGACATCCAGCAAAGAAGCAAGAAGGTGAACTGTGTGGTTGTCAATATGGGGTTGTCCTGAATGGCATCCCTCCCTTCATGGAACAATTTCACCCATCGTGCCACTGTGCGATATGGCAAAGCAGCATCACCACATGCTTCTCGCAGTCCCTGATAATAGTTTTGTGCACTATGACCTCATGCAACTTCAGTTTTTATCGAGGAGCGTTCTTGTTTTGTAAACAGGTTAGGGTGCTTGAACTGGGCTCCTGCACTTCAAGAAGATGCACAATGCAACTTAATGAAACAGCCAAATCCACTCACTACACTACTTCAACTGAACTTCTGCTATCAGCTGCAAATGGCACTAGTGCCACCTGACGCACATCTTTCATGTTACAGCAGTGTTGCCTCTACTTTTTATCCAACCCCTGTATGTTAAAAGTCAATGCAAGGGGTGGTGTGTGCAGAGATAAGGTGTATGCAGAAGTGGAGGTGGGGGGAGGGGGTATGACTGTATATTATGTTTTGTATGTATCAATGATTACATCATATATAGGATTAAAAATATCAGTAAAATTATCATTTAGTTGCAAATTTAGTTTCCTGATTTCATAAATGTGAAATCTTTCATAAGTATCCAAGGTTCGGCCTTTCTTGCCGATATATAGAATACTAAATCGCCAGGTAGTGATCACATTCCAGCAGAGCTTATTCAAGCAGGAGGAGAAATGTTACGTTCTAAGATCCACAATCTAATT